>NC_091928.1:53510886-53818636 GCF_041260155.1 Ptychodera flava | reverse complement strand
ATTCAAAGTTTTTTTCAATGTTAAAGAGTGATGGAGGGGGGGGGGGGGGGGGGGGGGGGGGGGGGGGGGGGGGGGGGGGGGGGGGGGGGGGGGGGGGGGGGGGGGGGGGGGGGGGGGGGGGGGGGGGGGGGGGGGGGGGGGGGGGGGGGGGGGGGGGGGGGGGGGGGGTCCTGGCAGATTTTGAAAAAAATCCAAACAAATGTCAATAAAAAAATCAGCCACAGAAGGTTTGTCAAAAAGAAAAGGTGGGATAGTGGGAAAAAAAGAATGTACAGTGTATCGGATAAAAAAGATGTTCCTCATCAATCTTCCAGACAACCCCCTTTTATCAAATGGTACACCCCTGATGTATTTTTGTGTGCCATTAAACATGCAGTGTATTTTAGTTTAAGATGTCAATCAAGTTAGGTAAGGATTTGAAAGGAATAGTCAAGTTCACCACAGTTTAAGTTTATCTCTTGTGTCATCATCCTTGTGTAATTTTAAGTTTGTAAGTTGTTCCAGATGTGGATATACCAGCTGTTCTGGAAGAAAACAATGTTTACTTTTCCCTATAGGGTTTCTGAGTTAATGATTGCATGTTGAAATCTCTCCAAGTATCTGGTGCATGGGCAAATGTAAATATTGGTTGCATGTTATGTATTTCAGTCTATGTCAAATATTGTAAATGAAAATCAAGAACAGTTTGCTGTGTGCTTGTAAAAGATAACATGTATGTCAATTAAATTATATAAAATAATTAAATATTAAATATTAAATTAAATTATGTCAATTAAATATTAAAACTGCCTTGCAGTTTGATTGTCTTAAAAATTATCACAGAAGTAGAAAACAAAAAGAAACTAATCAAATTGCTGTAACATATTCACCCTCAGTGTCTGTAGGCCTATACTTAACTATTTTATCATTACATTCAGCTTTTTGTTATATCTTTATCACTCTCCATGGGCCAAGGCACACTTGGGGTCAATGTCATCACTCTGTGCCAGTCTGTGAATGTCAGTCTGTCTGTATTTAGGCCCATGTTTCATACAATTGGTGGTTTGTTTTGATAACTATATTTGGTATATAGGGATAACCTAGCAATACAACTTTTTTGACAAAATGTGACATGACTTCGGTGACCTTTGACCTCAAATATACATATTTGTCCATAACTCAGTAACCACAAGTGCTACACCCTTCATGTATAGTATGATGGGACACCTTATTATGCCACATATTGTACCTCATTAATTATGTGCATATCTAATTTTGAGCAAGCCAATAGAGCCAGAGGTCTGATTTTTGATATATAGGGATAACTATAGGAGAGAATTTTTTTTGACAAATGTAATGTGACCTCGGTGACCTTTGACCTCAAATATACATATTTGTCCATAACTCAGTAACCACAAGTGCTACACCCTTCATATCTGGTATGATTGGATACCTTATGATGCCACATATTGTAGCTCATTAATTATGCACATATCTCATTCTGAGCAAGCCAATAGAGCTGGATGTCTGATTTTTGGTATATAGGGATAACTATAGGAGAGAAATTTTTTGACCAAATGTCATGTGACCTTGATGACCTTTTACCTAAAATATATGTTTATGTCAATAAATAAGTAACTACAAGTGCTATGTCCTTTGTATTTAGTAGGATGGGAGACCTTATGACAACACATGCTTTACCTCATTAATTTTGCACACATCTAATTCTGGGCAAGCAAATAGAGCTAGAGGTCTGATTTTTTGGCATATAGGGATTAATTAGCAATATAATTTTTTTTTCAAAATGTCATGTAACCTCAATGACCTTTGACCTTGATTATACATATATATATGCATATCTCAGTAACCACAAGTTCTATACCCTCCAATTTTGATAGGATATTAGACCTTAAGATGTCACATCTTGTACCTCATTTATTATGCACATATGTATTTCTTGGCTGGCCAATACTGCTAGAGGTCTGATCTTTTTTCCCGATTTAGAACCATAACTTAAGACATGCCTCATGTGTTTCAAATTGGGAACAACGACATAGACCTATTTGCCCATAGATCTCAACATATACACTCCAGTGATACTTCTTAATGACCACATTTCCCTGCCCCATCAAGACTAATACTCCTATTACAAGTAGGGACTGTCATTGTTCAATGACTTGTTTAGTTAATGGTTGTATCACAGTATTCGATATTTCTAATTCTGTATTTTTTCCATTTTATATTCTGAATAAATACATTAAACATATTTCACTGTCTCCAGTACATTACATTTAAGTATTTTCACTTCATGCACTTTATCCCTTTCACACATGTTCAAATATCTGACCAGAGAACAAACACTAAATAGTCCAGGATGGGAGCTACAGTGTCATTGACGCTATTTTTTTCTCTCAAACGGTTTATCCATCAAATTTTGTTTTATTTCAAAGGGATGACCTCATTTAGTTTTGTACAAATGATGATGAAAGTTGCATACGCTAGTCTCTAAGTCACTTGGTGAATCATTTGAGTTGCCGTTAGTTAGCCAATCTTAAGAACTGATAAATTTATAGCCTGTATGATATGGCTTTCTTCATTGGAATTAACATCATCAAGGTACCGGTAAATAATAAGCCAACAAAAGAATCACAACAGTAGTTTTTCTGTAGCTTTTTTATGATAAAGAGGAAATTTGAGCAGGATATTTACTTGACAACTGAGCATGCACAAACAAGGCAATAAAAGTCGCCATACTGGCTGTAAGTTGACCTTTTGTAAACAACACCATTCGGTTGGAAATTCAACAAACCACACAATTTCTTCCTGTAAAACTGTCTAACATATACCTTGGTTTGTATGAATCTTATTCAGTGATCTATCCTTATTTGCAGATGCATGAGAATGTGAAGCTAAAACTGGGTAATCCACAGAGTAGCTAAACTAGCAGTTCGAACGAGATTGACATTAAAAAATACTGCACGTATGACCCTAGGTGATTTGGAACCAGACCAATATAAGTTGGCACAGAGACCAAAGTCCACTTTACAGGCATTAGGACTGTTGAAAGCTGGAAGTGCCATTTGTTTGCTGATCATTGACATATTTCACTTCATGTAGTGACTTTTAACGTCTCTTAGTACCACTTTTGAGAATTCAAACTGTAGTTATTTGGCAAACAGTTGCATGTATGCTTACATTAATTAAAGAACTCTTTAACTTGATAATTGGCAACATTATAAATATCATCAAATGTCAATGTAACAATTCTGCAGCATTTTACGTCTACTCAAGATTGGAAGACATCCCATAATACCGGCTGTGTTATGGTTGATACCATTTGTTAATTTGAGACAAAATTAAAGTGGTTCTGTATGTCAAGTCAAGGTGATTGTAATTTGCTAGTTCTGTAGTCAAGTCTTAAATTTCAGATTTAGTTATTTCCATCTTATTCGTTTAGAGCTATATCAAATTGACGAGTCTGACTTCATTGAGAACAAATAGTAAGGTTTTATGGATCAAGAACTTTTTGTGGCAATTTTCGTCTGACAAAATTTTAAATTTCAGTTTACTAAAGATCGAGCCCGATTGAAAACCATCGTATTCTTACTGGAATCAGATTTGGTACAAGATATTTTGCTGATCAAGTCAATGCCAATGAACTTGTGCCTTCAGTAATATTTAGGCACTGCTCTCATCAAAAGTGACGTCATGTAACGTATGTAAATTATATGACTTGTTGTATGGTGTTCAATACAATTTTAATACCCTGGCTGACATTCAATTCTCCTGTTCAAGTGCATGCTACAAATGAATAAAATTTTTGTATATATTTTGGAAAGTGTGTTATTTGCATGATTCTGTCCATCAAATTGTGGTGAAATTGTTATTGTTGCTTTTTGGGGCAATTTTTCCCATTTTTGGTCCTACCATTGCCTTGAAACTTGGTATGCATGATACTAGGGTTGACACCTTTTGTCTAATAGATCTTGAACATTTCAAGATTTCTTATCCAACTGTCTGTATGTGTCCATGATTCTGTGTTACAGACAGAATTGACAAAGGCACTAAAGGCATAGATGGTAGTTTTCTATGCTTGCTATTGATGAATGCATGTCTGTCGTCCTGCTAGTACAATAGAGCTGTTTACGCATCAGGTCGCCTCTGCCTTCCTTTTCATGATATATTCTGAAATTATAATACAGCTTTTCTGTGTATATTATAACGGGTCTGTAAGCCATACTGAAACAATATTTCTGCCATAAGGACCTCTGCACTCACTATATCTGGTATTATGCTGTGTACATCCTCTGTACCATCCATGTCTGTAGTAGCCTCAGGGACATTGGCCCTTTTGTCAAATATACTCTCTGACCTATGACCTCATTACTATGTCATAAAGTACCGTAGATGTAGCTGTTTGTCAACTCTGTAATTTCAAACAGTAACTGTACTGTAGATCGATATCTACTGTTGCTGGAAATAAATCTTCACTTTCCATAATATCAGTATCAGTGTTGTCGGTAGTTTCAAAAATGGCTGCAGCTGTGGACTTCATGTAAATCTCTATATGAGTTTGCCTGCTTCAAAAATATGCAAATGAGCCCAAAAACAGTGAAAATGGTAAAAAACTAAAAACTAAAGAACTACCGATTGGATATCTTCGATATTTTGCATACACTTACCTTGTGGTGCTATAAGCCATATACATCCATATTGTGATAAAATCCGCAATTGCTAATTTTTAGCATTTTTTTTTTATTTTTGTAATATTTTAGTATTTATGTCATCCTCTCAGAAACCGCTCTGCCAATGGCCTCCAAATTGATATTAGAAATTCCAGGTGATGAAGTGAATAAGCTTGCAAAACAAAAGCCTGAAATTTTTAAGATAGGACTTTGGGACATTCTCTCTATTTTTGGTCAAAATATTTTTCTTTAAAAATAGTGTCTTATCAATTTTTAAGTTGACATATAGGTCCCTTTATAGGATAATACCAATTTGATTTTCTGTGAAAATTATGATGATACTTGCAAAATTATAACTTTTAGTATTTTTCATTTTTTATTAGCTCCGCTGTCAGCGACGCGGAGCTTATCAAATAGATTGTTTTTCCGTCTTTGTTCATCAGCATCCGGTGTCCGTCAATAATTGCCTTCTTCTCTGAAACTGCAAGTCCGATTGCTTTGAAATTTTATATGCAGTTCACCTGGGGTAACCTCACTTAAGTTTGTTCAAATCGTGGTGAAATTTGCATATTTGTATTTTTTTGGGCAAATTTTACTGTTTTTGGTGAAAAAAAATCTTCTTCTCTGAAATCGCTTGTCCGATTGCTTTGAAATTTGATATGCAGTTTACTTAGGGTGACCTTAGTCAGATTTGTTCAAATCGTGGTGAAATTTGCATATTTGTATTTTTAAGGCAATTTTTTCGTTTTTGGTAAAAAAATCTTTAAAAATCTTCTTAAAAACTACCGGTCAGATAGCTTTGATATTTGGTACGTAGGTCCCTAGGGATGATCCATTTAAGATTTGTTCAAGTTGTGCAGAAATATGCAAATTTGCATTTTAAGGCAATTTTTCCCATTTTTGGTCAAAAATGTGTTTCTCAAAAAGTACTGGTCTGATAGCTTTGAAATTTGGTATACAGGTTTCTACAGATGAACTAAGTAATATATATTGAATTTCTGATGAAATCTGTAATTTTGTATTTTAGGGGCAATTTTTGCCATTTTTGGTCAAAAAAATGTGCATTTCCAAAACTACTTATCTGATAGCTTTGAAATTTGGTATATAGGTTCCTACAGATGAACTAAATGATATTTAACGAAATTATGATGAAATCTGCAATTTTGTATTTTGGGGGCAATTTTTTCCATTTTTGGTCAAAAAATGTGTTTCTCAAAAAGTATTGGTCTGATAGCTTTGAAATTTGGTATACAGGTTTCTACAGACGAACTAAGTATTATATATTGAATTTCTGATGAAATTTGTAATTTTATATTTTACGGGGCAATTCTTGCCATTTTTGGTCAAAAAATGTGTTTCTCAAAAACTGCAATTCGATAGCTTTGATATTTGGTATAAAGGTTCCAAGGGATTATTTTAATATATGATATATTGACATTATGGCGAAATCTGGAATTTTTATTTTTTGGAGCCATTTTGCCAATTTTGGTCAGAAAATTTTATTCTCAAAACAACTACTCGTCAAATAGTTTTTGTTGACATGTTCTTAGGGATGATCCAATGTGATATATTCAAATTATGATGAAATCTTCAATTGTGTATTTTTGCAGCTATTTTAGCCACTTTTTTCTGGCCATTGAAATGAGCTATCAAAGATTTCCACCTTCTTCATCAACATGTGTCAAAAATAGTTATTCTCTACATAAACAAAGCTGAGCTATATCGGCCATTAGGTCGATGGTAATAAAATTTTACAAATGACATAGTGAAATTTGGAACATTTTTGTTTTCAGGCAGTACATAAGATGTTGAATATTGTCATATTTTCTGTACAGGACAACATAGAAATGCTGGGATTTAGTATGTTTGCTGCTAGGGGGTATATAATTGTTACTCTTTGGGGGATGTGGAGGTCTTTGAAAAAAAAATTCCAGCAATTGTCAATGAAAAAAGTCAGCCATATTAGGCTTGACATAAAAAAGGTTGGAGGGTGGACGAAAATAATATTGTACAATGGATCAATGCTACATCATCAATGTTCCAGACACCCCCAAGGATATTAAATGGTCTACCCCTAGGTTAAAAATTGGTGTGCTTTACTTTGCCTCAAGTTATTTTGAGATAGTTTGGATCCCTGCTGTGAGATTTAACTCTAATTTGTTGAGTGTGTATGACAACAAGGAGTCATATGTGTATAGTCTGCCACTGAGATATTTGAGACTCAGTGTATTATTGCATTCATATATGAAAGTATACTTTGATATCTAGATTGGAGATGTGTTATGAGTTGGAGATGGAACTTTAGTCTTTGTCTTATAAAATGCTTGCCCTATTGCTTGGAAATTTGGTATACAAATAATGATTTGAATAGCTGTCAAAATTTATGTTATGGTTATATACACTGTCAAAATGATGTTATTCTTACACTGTCAAACCTGTCTTATTGGTCTCCCTACAGAGCGATCACTTCTTTATAGTGGTCACCTTGCAGTGATCCTGTGGCATTTTACCTGTTAAAGGCCCTCTAAAGAACAGACACCCTCTCTTGTTACATTCGTTAAATAGAATTTCTCAAATTTGGAACAATATCTGTATATGCATAATATGATGGTCATCCAACGTGAATTTGAATGACCTCTGCTATAAAGTGCTTTGAATGAAAGCAAGAAAAGCATCTGTTTCAAATGGTTTTATAGCTGCACAATGATTCTTAGAGAAATTACATGCATTTATCATGATATTCAAGAGATCTGTGATATTGAACTTTATTACTGCTGCTTTCTGTTAGTAAATTCTCAGCACACCACCTACACTGAAAGTAATGCCACACACACCCTCTGTATCATCAACAATATGCAAGACATGATAAATTTTTGGCCAGTTATTTCAAGTTTCAGTTACAGCAACAGTCTATGAAACAGAGTAAAGTGGGAAATACAACCAGCTATATCTTAGCTATTTCACAATTCTAAAAACAGCGTCTTGCCAAAATATCTGTATATGTGCCCTAAGCTTGGCTTTTTCAGTTTCCTCAAAGTCAGAGTGCTGCAGCAACTTTAATGCAAGTGTGTCCTTAAGCTTGGCTTTTTCCGTTTTCTTTAGGTCAGAGTCTTGTAATACTGCATGTGCACCCTTTGCTTGGACATTTCTGTTTCCTTAAAGTCAGGGTCTTGCTCCAACTTTTGCATATGTTCCCTTAGTTTGGATCTTTCAAATTTCTTTGAAATCATGTCTTGCCAAAGGTTTTGCATTTGTAACATTAACTTAAGTTTCTTCAGCTATCTTAATTCAAGCTTTTGAAGTACAATTTGCTTGTATCTTTTTTGTACTTTTCTTTCATGACGCCTTTTTGTATCACTACCTTTATTTTGTTGCTTGTATGCTTTTTTGTTGTGTTCTTACAGTGCTCTTAAACAAGTCATCTTCTGTTAGTGCTCTTTTGCTGAGCCTGTCTCTCTCTTTTTGTGTGTGTTAAATGCATTCAGTGTGTTCACCCTTTTGTATACACATTCATATGATTTTCATTTTTTTCCTTTGGAGAGATTTCTAAGGACAAACATCATGAAATTAAGAAAAGGCCAAGATGTCAGAGAAAAAATCTATCTCATGTCACTCATTAATTATTTGCAACAAAATCCTGAGTTTCGGGAAAAGAAAAAATAAAAGCGGCCTAGAGGCTGGTATGTGCAAATTTCATCATCCTTTGTATAATCTGAATGAAGTCATCCCTATTGACATAAAACCAATTTTGATTGCGTCTGAACAAGTTTGACAGAAAAAATGAGACAAATTTAAAAAGTCAACATCTGCATATTGTTGAAGAATATGTAACAACTGCATTGCTAAAAAGTAAAAATACCGTCAAGGACACTATGTGCTCACATTCGGTTGACAAGTAAATCTTTAAAATCAAATAAGGTCTGCAACTTATGTACTGGATGTCATCTTTTGAAACATGCATATACCTGTCCGGTATATAGCAATGAGACAAGCAGATCCTAAATACTTATAAGCAAATGTCACCAAAAAAATAGTGTCAATATGACACTGTACTCCTATTTGATGTATCTCTGAGTAAATATATACTAGATGATGTGCAAAAGGGGAAGTAATATGTCCAACATGTGCATTGCACCATGGAGATTTTTTGGTCCAAGATTGCACAATGGTATAGTTTATATACTGTACATTTTTGCTATGGAACCCTTTGTACATGAGAATTGCGAGTGGGGCTGCCTGGCTCATAAAGCAATCACGAGTATAGTATAGTTTACTTAAATAGGGAATGTCACTTCAAGCACAGAGGATGGGAAAAAGATGTGCTGTGACATAGGCTTTCAGAAAGATGCCAATTACCAGGGATATATATTGGTCCTATCAGTGTTTCCCAACAGAATACTGAAAAGTGTAGCACCTGATAATTACAATTTATTTATGATTTGCATAACAAATGACTTGCTCACAAAATATAAATTGACAGCATGCATAACGCTTGTCCGTATGTATACCGTATTCACCCGATTCTAAGATCACGTTCGAATATAAGACCCTCCCCAACTTTTAGAGGATATTCAAAAATGCTATACATCCGTGTATAAGACATTGATAGTTTAAAAAGCCAACAAATCACATATCAAAAATTGACAATAGTATGACTTCAAACAACTAAAGACTTAGAAGAGCCTTAACCTGCACATTTACAAATGACGGCTGATGTAGCTGACTGCCCATTGACACTTTCAAGGTCGTCTGTTCTGTGCTTATGAAGAACTGTAATGAAAATACTATTTGTTTGGCAGGGTGTGAATTATGAGCATAGTGTTGTAAATTATTTATTGATTAAAATTTCCTTTAAGACCTAGAAAAATTACAGATGCTAAAATGATGTGTCATTGACATTCTTTTACTGGAATGGCAGGCAAAGCTAAATTTGTCCTTGTACTTTCATTTCTGTAACATTCTGTCGTAAACATTATGTGGCCCATATTATATATATTAGAATATTCCACCACGACCGCCAAATTGCTTTGCTGCATGCTTCAAGCTGATCCACGATGTGTGTGTTACCATTTCGTACACGGGATTATTGTTTGTAGCGGACAGGTTTTCTTTTTACCTTGGATCATGAATTCTTACAGTTGACAACCATGAATTTCAATGCCATATCATTATTTTACTCGACACAGACCTTAGATTCAAAGAAAGGTTGATTGTTTTTATGTGCAGCAAATGCATGTATTGTACGTACGCCATGTAATAACTGCATTATGCCTATGAACTTTCTATTTTGAATGTTGTCCATTTTCAAGAAGTGTTTCAAAGTTTTATTTAACTTCATCACTTGTTTGATCAGATATGGATTGTTGAAACAGTCGAATTTTTGACAGCAATCAAGAAATAACATGTCAGTTTGGTTTTGAAATCATCTCTAGATTGCCGTGTTTTATCTTTGAAGGAACAGCTGCTATTTACATGTATCTGTACTGTTGTGAATTTGCGAGAATAATACGTCATATGCTGCTCGTGTAAGTAAGCTTTAGTTCATCCTGCAAAAAAAAGTGTGAAAGTCTGGAGTAATGCTGAATGGACGTGAATAAATTAGTATCAATTAGCAGTGTTGGTGGAAAACGTGGAATGGCCCGATTATAAGACCCCCCCCCCTGATAATTACAGCCGTGTCATGTTGCTAACCCCGGGTCTTAGAATCAGAGGAATACGGTAAAATTAAGTTTACTAAAGAAGAAAACAGTACAAATTTATCATGTTTAATACGAGGTAGATCATATGAGGACATGGCCTGAGCTATATGGTATATCACACAATGATAAAAATTATACTGTGCCCTTGGATGCATCATGCAATGGGAAGAATATGAAGACTTGAATATATCTTGGGCTGATATTTGCATTTAACTGACTGGGAAAAACACACACCATTAAGAATACAACCATCTTCCACATCAACATTCCATATTTTTCCCTGCTTTAAGTGTCCATTTTACGGGTGCAGTCACAGAGTTGTCTAACATTCTTGGTAGTGCATTCACTGTAGGAGTAAGATCTGTTGGAATATTCACAACTGAACCTGATAGTGACCTTTGACCTCAACAAGGCAAATGGCAAAAAATGCATTAAATGGAGTCCTTTGTGGAATCAATCTCTTCCAATTGATGCGTGAGTAATTGTGCTGGTATTACAGGGAAACTCATGTTGTAGCAATGGCTAATTCAGGAATTCTACCAACAGATACAGAATTCATAACAAGTATTATAAACTCATTCGATGTAATTGACAGAAATAAACTAAGTCAAACACGGGGGTGCTATGTCAGAAATTGTTTGGCTATATTTACAGCTTTCCTGACTGATAATTGCTGAACCAAGGTTGGTAAAATATTGTACACAATACAGGCCCTTCTGATGTTGTTTGCCTAAAGCTAGCAATGCAGTATTGCAGTGATTCATTGCGACACACACGGTGGCCATTGCATTACTGTAGAATGTAGACTAATATCTGAAGTAATGTTTTCAGCACTACTGTGTGCAGTATCTTTTTGTTGCTTTACCCAATTTGCATTCTTTGTACTTCTCTTCAGTTGTCTGCTGTTGTTAACTTTATGCTCTTTCTGTGATTTTTGATAAAGCCTTTGTTGCTTTTTTCCCTGATCTGCAAAGTCTGGAATTTTACGCAGAAATTTAATACGTTTCTGTAAATTTATAGTCTTAATAAACTTTGAGAGTGGGCCTGCTGCTTTATTCTTTTACCTACGTCTTAATGTGGGTTTTGATACGATGCCTTTATGTGTGTTCTTAGTTTTGCCTGGTCAAACTCTCTGTTGACCTTTTGGTAAACAATACCATTTGGTGGAAAGTTCAACACAATAAACCTGGCTCAGATACCTTAATTAGTATGTATAAATATCATTCACTGATCTATCCTGATTTGCAGATACATGGAAATCTGAAGCTGAAGTTGTGAATAATCTACAGGGATACTGCTGTTAGAAGCAGATTGACATGCAGAGATACTGCACGTATGACCCCAGGTGATTTGGGACCAGGCCAATGTACCAGTAGGTTGTTACGGAGACCAAAGTCCACTTTAGAGACATTAGGACTGTTGAATGCCTGAAGTATCATTTGTTTGCTAGTCACTGGCATTTCAATGCATTTATTAATTTGTAACTTCTCTCAGCACCATTTTAGCTCACGTGGTCACAAACGTAAGCTAATGTTATACAATGTATGTCTGTCTGTTTGTCTGTCTGTTTAGACGATAAATAAAAAACACCTGAACAGATTCAAGTCAGATTTGGTAGACAGGTACCATATACTACTTGCAAGAACTGATTACATTTTGGTTAGTGTGGCTTGCATATTACTGAAGTTATGACATATCATTTTTCTTCATGTAATGGTTTTCCTATGGAAACAGTAATGACAGTGACGGCATATATCAATAAATACTGCACAAAATTTCATGAAACTTTCATAGATGACTATCTCAGAACATTATGATGATACCGTGAGTATCATATCAATTATTAGCTCATTTGCATATTTAATGAACTTTTATAAAGAGTGACATAACTCTGAAATTCCTCCACCAAATTTGATGATATATGCAAAAAATATTGATCTGATATATATATATATATATATATATATATATATATATATATATATATATAATATATATATATATATATATATATAGGCCTATATATATAATTGTACTCAAAAGCATTGGGTAGTGTCAAGTTAATAAATAGCTCATTTGCATATGAAGCTTTGTAATTAGTCATATAGCTCCGAAATAACTGTACCAAATTTGATATAATCTGCTGCAGCAAAGTATTTAGTAGTGTAAAGTTAATTAAGGGTTCATTTGCAAATTTAATGAATTTTGTGATTAGGTAATATAACTCTGAAATTACGGCACCCAATTGGGTGAAACCTGCTACAGATATTGATCTGATAAATAGCAAATTGTACTGAAAAGCATTGGGCAGTGTCAAGTTATTAAATAGCTAATTTGCATATTTTATGAAGTTTTGTAATTAGTCATATAACTCCAAAGTAAATGCACCAAATTAGACGAAACCTGCTGCAGATACTGATCCGACAGATATCCGACTTTGTTGTAAAGCATTTAGTAGTGTGAAGTTAATTAAGGGTTCATTTACATATTTAATGAATTTGTAATCGGGTATATAACTCTAAAATTTCGGCACCAAATTTGGTGAAACCTGTTACAGATATTGATCTGATAAATATCTAATTGTGCTATGAAACATTGAGCAGTGTCAAGTTAATTAAGGATTCATTTGCATATTAAATGAACTTTGTAATTAGTGATATTACTCCAAAATTACAACATTAAATTTGATGAAACGTGCTACATATGTTGATCTGATAGATATCTAATTGTCCCATGAAGCAGTGAGCAGTGTGAAGTAAAAAAACAGCTTATTTGCATATTAAATACAGTTTTGTAATTAGTGGTTTAACTCTGAGAGTACTGTGTGAAAGTTGATGAAACCTGCTACATATAAATGATATAACAGATATCTGATTATTGTGTGAAGCGTACAACTAGTTAATGAACCTGTTGTAAAACACATGAGCACATTCAGTTCACATTTGGTTTGAGATTTCCAACTGTAGTTATTTTGAAAACAGTTACACATCTGCCTACATTACTTCAACAACTCTATAACTTAAAATTAGCAATGTAATAACATAATCAAAATGTCAATGTAACAATACTGCAGCATTTGACTTCTACTCAAGATTCCAAGACATCCCATAATACCGGCCGTCTAATGGTTGATGCCATTTATTAATTTGAGACAAAATTAAAGTGGTTCTGTATGTCAATTCAAGGTTATTGTAATTTGCAAGCATTGTAATCAAGTCTTTAACTTCAGATTTAGTTATACTAATCTTATTATTAATTTAGAGCAACACCAAATTGTTGAGTCTGACCTCACTGAAAGAAATTTATAGTAAGGTTTTATGTGTCAAGTATCTTGCGTAGCAATTTTCGTCTGACAAAATTTGAAATGTCAGTTCACTGCAGATTACTGATTGTATTATCAGATTTGTTACAAGATATTTTGCTCATCCGAGCAATGGCTCAAAATTAATGACGTTAGTAATATGCATTTTGATATTTAGACACTGCTGTCATCGAAAGTGACATTGTATGATGTACGTAAATGACATGAATTGTTGTATGCTGTTCAATTCAATTTTAATACCCTGTCTGACATTCCATTCTCCTGTTGCATGCTACAAATGAATAAAGTCTTTTATAAATTTTGGAAAGTGTGTTATTTGCATGATTCTCTCCATACACGAAATACTACGGTATATACTGTTATACTATCAACTTAAACTATGAAATGTGGTGGACTTTGATAAATAAAGATTATATGTGACATATTTGTTTAAAATGAACTACAAGGCTCATTTTGTTTTCACCAGGAAGCTAAATCTAATTTTTCAACTTCTATTGCTACACTGTTGGTTTTCATCTATAATTCTACTAACAAAATACCATCAATGATGGTGTAGCTTCTCAAGTGTGTGGCCAGGTCAGGGTTGTTGGCATGGAGTTGTTGGCAAGTAGTTGATGATGTAGCGGTATGAGGTGGGATATAGACACAAAGAACCCAAAGGATGACTAAATATATGAATGGATCAATAAGAGAAAGTTTAGCCTACAGTAAACTGCCGAAGGATAGTTTAAATTGGAACGAAGTTATAATGCAGACGTAAGAAATAAAAATCTGGAAATAGTAATGACGGTATTCCCTACTGACCTCGGTGCATGTAAAATGCTCAACCTGGTGTCTGTCTATCAAATGTATTCCAAGTGAAAATTTTAAAATCACTATTAAAATTGTTTTAATGCAATTTCCGAAGAGTGCTTTGAAAATGATGAAAATGCTTACCTGGTCAAAATCCTTTTTCCAAAGTTAAATTTTTTTATCTGTAAATGTTCAAGGCAAAAAATTGTCATTGTATTTAAAAAAATATGAAAACATGAAATAACTGTTTTTATAGGCATTTTTCCCTGAAATGCATGATCCTGTAAAGAATATGATGCTAAAAGTGTTTAAATGTAACTTTTTATCAAACAATAATTTAATATGTTACCAAATATGTTATTCAAACATTGTAGTTCGTTCACCATTGTGCAGTAGAAAATTCATAAAATGACTGAAAAATACAATTTTTTTGCAGATTTAGTCTTTATGATGTAAAATTATAGGTTGACATACAAATAATTGTTTTTCTGTTTGCAGTATTATTGTACTAGAATTTTAAGGAGTAAATTAACGCAGAAAAGGTAACATATATTGTCAGCAATGTAGCGTTAATTTTGACTTTACTTCAAACTATGCCTTTGCAGGATACCAAATATACCGGTATAGCGTGAAATATTAAAATCAGCCAGGTTCAGCAAAATCTAAGAGCATCTATACTTTTGTGATTTGATTTGGCAGCTTATATATATTCCTTTTATGACGATAAGTAAATTATGAAACTTGAACACAACAATGTTAATAAGTATGCTGTATAGGGAATGGTATACCGTATGACTGAATCCACATGCAGCAATAGGGATGCCTTTGTCTCTCGCCCAATATTTCCAACTTGCCCCACCCGTGAAAATTAGTTTGGCCGAGTTATTTATTATGTTAATAATTTTTGTATTTGTTAAAATGTCCATATTTCAAAAATTAAATGCCTTCTCCTTTAATCGCAAACGTTTTTCACAAACATTTTCATTGTTATCCCCATTATAACTGACCAGTTTGTAAAGCTATTTAGTCTGAATATTTGTACATTTTCCCTCAGTATTTGACATTTTCAGAATATCTTCTCATCCTAAAAGTAAAGTGTTTCTTTGTGTCAGTCAATCTTTTCACAAGCAGCACATCCAACAAGCATCAAATGTGAAAGGTACCGGTACTTCATATTAAAATATTGCACAAGTCTGCCTCTAGAGAGGGGTGTCACATACCACGTTTGTTAGTTATTTCCCCTTATCTAAGTTTCTACTAGGAAATGCATGTGAGTTGTAAACATGGCCACCGTAAACGCCGATGTTTGATCTCCCCATGGAGCTCAAATTTACAGTCATTTTAAGTTGTATGACTCTGAACCGAACACACCTAGTGCACACAGAACGAGCAAACATGACGCAATAACCCCTACAATGTCAGCTCAGTTGTCTGTAACAGGTTGCAGTCAACTAAGTACCCTTGAAGAAATGCTTAACAGTGACTAAGTCCCATTTGATTTTTGCCACAGCTAAAAATTGCTCTCCTGTACCACAACCAGAACCATGAACACCCCCACCATTTTAGGATATGACCCATCAGAATGCCTAGAGGTTGACGGGCGGAAGTTGCTTTTTGAATTATATAACTTCTCTCTCTGTAAATAGACGAGAAGCTAAAAATCATTTCTTAGTGCCTGTCGCTTGCAAGTGGGGTGCGGGATTGCTGGATAGCTGAATAACCCCTAAATAGCCAGGTAGCTAATAGCTATGTTAGTCATAAGAATAGCTTATATTTACCTGTTTGTGGCTATTTAAGCTATTATTAATTTCCACAGAACACTTTTATCTGCTAGTAAACGTAGTAGGTAGCTATTTAGCTAAAAATAAATTATTATCTTAGGACTAGCTATAGAGTTATTCAAGCTATGAGTCATTTCAACCGCTAATAGTCACTCTTACCTAGCTACTAGCCAGCTATCAGATGACAACTCCCGAGGTAGGAATGGGCTGGCTGTTGAGCTATTCAAGCTATCAGCCGTTTTAAGTTGCTACTAGCTGTTATTAGCCAGCTTTTAGCTGGCTGTAAGCTAAAAAACCCCGTGGTCTGAATGGGCTGGCTATTGAGCTATTCATGCTATTAACGTTTTAGCCGTACTAGCTGTTATTAGCCAGCTATTAGCTGGCTACCAGCTAAGTAGTGGACACGTGTAAAAAGGCCTGACAATTGATTGCAAAGGAAGTTACGAGTATGACTTTCACACCAATGTAAAGTGGTGATTTATGAAATAGGTCACCCATGATTATTGGGCCAGAGGAGTCAACTAATACTGAATTCTCTGTGAAAACTCTGTGTATTTGTATTATCAGTTGTAGGTATCTGACAGATACGTAATCTGGTATACTCTCAACTTAAACTATGAAATTAAATTTGGATGAATGATCTATTATTTGGATATCTAGAAATTACTGACTGAGAACTTGGTAGTCACTGTAAGCTACATGGAGCCATCCATCATTGTCTGGTGTCCTCTGTCAACTTTGCACTTGTTCTCTACAACAACTGCTTGGAAATCTTCCATGACTGCACTAAGACTTGTTCAAAGGACAAGGAGAAATACCGCAAATGATACGGTGTTGCTCACATGTGATCGGAATTGGTACATACTAGTACTGGTACCATCAACGATGAATGTTGTTTCTATCTGTTCAGTGCAGAAAAGTTCTACGTTGATATTATGACAATGATTTGTACATAGTACAACTTGAAAAACAAGAACAGTCACAGACTAAGAAAATTACCTAAATTATACAAATTTGCGAGTTTCCTTGTGCAGAAAATTTATCTAACTAATAACATCCTTCGGGACTTTTATACCAAATTACACAGCTATCAGACAAGTAGTTTTTGGGAACAAATTCCTTGACCAAAAAAATGACAAAATTGTCTTAAAAATACGTTTTCTTGAACGGAAATGACAAAATTGTCTTAAAAATACAAGTTTGCATATTTCAGGACGATTTCCAACTTTTGTCATCATTGGGCATCTGTATACCAAATATAACGATTGGAACTAATTGGGATAATTGGATGATGAAGTAATGTCGATTTAATCTACAAATGTAATCTCATCTGCTTTTCTTTTTACGTTACACACTTGTTTTTATGAGCAATTTGTAATATTACAACATTCAGCTATATGGCACGTAACACTTTTGAGAAATTTGAAAAATATGAAAATCCGATTATCCCAAAATAGTTCCAATCGTGTTAAAAGCTGTCTGTCCAGCAGTTTTAAAGGCAAAGATTTTTTACAATATTTTTACCAAGAATAACAAAAATTGACCAAAAACGGTAATTTTGCCAATGTTGTGGTACTCAACAAAATTACAAGGGTAACACCTTTTCAAATATCCAACCCACATTTGAGAGCAATTGGACCAGCAGTTTCGGAGAAGAAGAATTTTTACTTAAAATGAGGAAAATAACCGAAAATTCAGTATAAATACAAAATTCAAGATATCTTCAAAATATACATAAACTGTATAAGGTCAACCTAACGTACCTGCACACTAATTTTCAAAGCAATCAAAACAGCAGTTCTTGAGTTATTTATTTTGATGATTTTCACATTTTTAAGGTCATTTGCATAATTTCGGAAATGCAAACTTCATTTGAACAAAATCCCATCTATAGCCAGAGATGCATCCACACACCAGATACCAAGCTAAAAATTGACGAACATACTATAGGTACATTCATACATACACAATACATACAAACAGACATCACTGACTTCAGCTTCTACGATAACCTCATATTGGTATACCAAATGTGAGATAAAAATGTATTTGCTGATTTTCTGAGCTAAGTTTTCTTAATTTTGTAAAATTGCTTTTTTTCTCTGATATTGCTTGTCTGTCAGTATTCACATTCAAAACACAAACTTCTTAGGAATGCCCTTATCACGTTTTAGGAAAATTACTGTACACTTTTAAATTTTCTTCAAAAGTCTTCTCCGTACACATCCATCAAATAGGAATTGAACTTGGTTTTAAAGTTGAATTATGTTATCTCTTAGTTTTGTTCAAAAAATGATAAACATTCCATTTGCAAAATTTTGCAGCAAAATTTTCACTGTGTATCTGAGAAACAATTTTCTCTAATATTGCGGGTTTTACAGTTTTCAAATTTTATACTTAGCTATTTAGAAATGTAGTTATTAAATATTCTTAAACAATTAGTAGGAGTAAACTTTTAAAATTTTGTCTAATTTTTTTCTCTCAAACCGTTCATCCAGAAACAAATTTGCACTGCATCATAAAGCAACTATACAGATAAATTCGCACTAATAAGGTGCCTGTATTATAGAGTAATACACGTAATACACATTATTATAGAATAATACACGTGAATTCACATGAATCGACATGAATACAGGCTTGCTGAATACAGGCAATGGATCATTGACTGTATTCATCTGTATATGCACTTTTCAGCCAAAATACAGGCAATAATTCACTAAGTATTATTGGGTTTTCATGCCGTGTTGGTTTTAGGTCACTAGGGATGACCTCATTCAGTTTTATACAATTGATGATGAAATTTGCACATGCCAGCCTCTAGGCCACTTGTTGCCTTTAATAGTTGAATTATTTGAGTTGCCATTATGGTATCCAAGCTTCAGTAAACCAATTTTTATTTGTCCCGGGTTAAGTACTTTTAAATTTATAGCCAGTATGAAATGGCTTTCTTCATCTGAATTCACATCATCAAAGTATAATCAGAAAACAAGGGAATCATGACGGTAATTTTTCTGTAGCATTCTATGATAAAGATCAAATTTTAGCAGAACATTTGCTGGACAACTGATCGTGCACAAACAAGTCAATAAACGTCACCGTATTTCTGTAAGTTGACCTTTTGGTAAACAATGCCATTTGGTGGAAAATTCAGCACAAGGTAACCACATAATTATTTTCCGTAAAACTGTCTCACATACCTTTGTATAAATCTAATTCACTGGTCTATCCTCATTTGCAGATACATGGAAATCTGACGATGAAGTTGTGAGTAATCCACAAGGAAGCAGTTAGAACCAGACTGACATCCACAGTTACTGCATAAATGACCCTAGATGATTTGTAACTAGACCAGTATAGGTTGGTACAGAGACCAAAGTCCAAATTAGACCAAAGTCCAGTTTACAAACCTTGGGTTGAAAGTTGACAGTTGAAAGCCGGAAGTAACATTTATTTTGATAATCATTGACTATCAATGCCAGTACTAATATGTAACTTCTATTGGCACCGTTTTTTTGTGCATTTGCATGTAAAAATCGCGCAAGTTATAAATGGCGAAAATAGCTTTTCCGGGATAAGTGACCACAAAGCTAGCACATATGTAAAAATCACCCTTGATGAACTTCCCCTTTAATTCTCTGACACAACGCCCTCATACTACGGGTGAAGAAGAGGTAGATTATACGCGAAGTATTCACAACTTGGGAGTAGGTAGCAATTAATTAGCAACTCGACAGTCACGGTTTATAGATATATTTTTTTCTGGGTTTACTTACATAGCTTGAGTTTCGCAAAGCGTGATCCAGTGATCTCCCATACAGACCAGAAAGGAAAAGGATTGCGATGGATTTGGAAATCGAAAATCTATCCCCGAGGCGAGTTCATACTAATGCAAAAAGCTCATGTAATTAGATACGTAGCGGTGAACAAAATTAAATCGAGGCTGTTGTGAAGCCGGTTTCATTGTTGTATACTTTATAATAATAGTAAAGAGAAGAAGGAAATGCACAGCACACTTCATAATTTATGTGATAATCAGATATGCAGTTTCATATCAAATGGCTGCCATCGTTTTTCTAAATTTTGCCTTACGTTAATTATTCACCCAGCCTTGAATCTCAATAACTGGCAATTAAAATAGCTGGATAACCAAAACTTGGCTACGGAGAAGATGCTTAGCATTCTAGTCTTTATAGTAGTTGAATACATTAATTTATTTGCGTTATTTTAAATTTAGACAATTTTGGGACCAATCCTGACGGGTGTAGCATGCTAGCAGGGTACGTTTACCCATTCCGGACACCTGGTACCACCACTAACTATCAGTGGTTCAGGATGGTCCTACTTAAATTTGTAAATATCAAATGTCCCATGGACCTGGTAATGTATTACCTTGAATGAAAATGATTATTGGACCAGTTTAATGTCATATTACCATTTGACAGTAGGGAATGATGGCTTGGGAGGAGTGATGGATGGGTAGGAAAGTGAGAAGTATGGAGTGTCGGGTGAATGGGTGCGGGAGTGAGAAAGATGATATGGAATACAGGATAGATGGATTGAGGTGAGATAGATGATGGAATGTAGGATTGAGGTGAGATGAATAGGTTGAAATTTTAGGTTTAACAGTAGGGAAGTGAGATGGACGCGTCTTGAGTTATTAGTGTGATCATAAGCGGAAGTTTCTAGATGAACGACATGATAGGGTGGGTAAGGAAGCGTCAAGGTAGATGGGTAAGGAATGGACAGTATTGCATAGCAGCAAGCGATGAGTAAATATGATCGAAAATCAAGATAAGCGATTTTGATTAATACATGATGAGATAGGAAGCAAGTGTTACATAATCAACGGGAGACTTGCCGTAATCTCCACTTTTCAGTTTTTTTAATTCCTCATCGTAAATTTAATATTATTTAGCCAATCTGGGCGTTTATACACACATGCACACTTACTCTTGTCCAATAAGCATATAGTCTAATCGGAAGGTATGGTTCCCATGCGCCCCATGGATGTATTTTTTTAACCTACATTTTTGTAATCCCTATGGTCTATATTTAATGAATTTTGATGTTCCCAAAATCAAATAGTGTCCAATGGGGTTCATTTGGCGCCATCTTGCAGCAATCTTGGCCGCCATCTTGGATTTCAACAATGGGTAGGGGTCACGTATTTACCGCTCGATGGAAACAGAAACAATAAAATACTATAAACGTTACATTTTTAGAAAGCCAAGATCATGGCCTTTTCATTGATATATAACTTAATAGGGATAAATTAATATTCGAACGTCGATTAGACTTTATATCGGCCATTGACTAAAATCGTAAAATTTGCTAAATTCCACACCCGATAATTAAGTTCCCGTTCCTTCAAACAATTTTTCATAAGGCATTTATATATTTTTTGGAAGAACTCAATGCAATAAACAAGTAAAACAACATTAAAAGTATGTGTCTTGAGATTTAGTCGGTGCATCAGCTTATTTCTTATTTCTTTAATATTGTATGATTTATCTTCGAGATTTTGGAAAAGCGCCCTCACCTGCTAAATATTGACATTACTTTTATCTACCCGATGCAAAATTCCCACAACGGTCTCTCCAAGTCCAAACTACACTATCTGTTCGAATCAATTTGAGGGAAATTTTATTCCCAGCACAAAAATTGTCATGGCAATGGGTGGCACGTAAATGGACATAATATTTGCTCTTTTCGACTCTATACAACATTCTGATATTTACTGATTTTCAGCTTGACGTAATACCTATGGCAGGATTTATACCCTTTTTATCCAATTATTTATTGCAGTCAAAGCTGACTAGTAAACTGTCGAACATGCAAATGTCGCTCCTGGAGAATACAGGTGATGCAATGAAATGGATTGGGTAAGTGTGAGTGAGAAACAACGCCACCATATTGCAAAATAGGTAGAGTGGAAAGTGTGAGAAACCAACAGCGCCACCATCACTTGATTCAATGTAAGCGACTCAGCTCCGTTTACCTTATTGTGGATAAGACAGCGTTGGTTACTGTTCCAGCCCTTTAAGAAACCTCTTTCAAGATGAGATTCAATTTTGGAATCATGTAAAACATAAAACGACTATAACACGTCTGAGAAGTATATGGATATATGATAACTTGAATCGAGTAACTAATATGACACTTTCTTGATATTAATTCAATTTTCTTCTAATGGATTGATTACATGACAACAATATATCTACCAGATATTTTCAACTTGAAGCTTATTATGGACTTACCTATATTCTTGCCATTGATATCATTAGGAATGAAATTCTTTGGATTTCCAATGGGAACAAAAAACCTTGATTCCCCACCATACTTCATCCAAGTATCTGACAGCGACATAGCATGGACAATTTGATTTGTCTCTGATACAGCACAGCCGTCGTACTGTCCAGACAGTATACCTGCATGGCAAAAGAAGTAGGTATAAATATGCAATACTGATCAAAGTAAGGATGGATGGATCCCCTCTTCGAGACAAAGAATTGTTGCAGTTCTAACCAGTCATTATAGATACGTGACAGTAAGCTTCATTCACGTATAACTACTGTAGTCCCAGTTGCATACTTAATTACGACTGGTAATAGATATCTAAAGAAATCTTTAATTTTGCGAGTAGTTATGTGAGTAGCTGTCCTGTGTATTAACTTATTATACAGATTTTTCCTCATTGCACAGAAAAAAATAATATGTTCACACTCTATTGAAACAACTACATTTTTCATAGCACATGTATATTGTGGTAAGATGCGGGACTGTTTCCGCAATTTCATAATTCTAACTTTGCTATATATTTACCTAGTCCTGCAGATTCGCAGTCTCTTGTAGGATCATTTTGAATGCACATGTTATAGGGAGCATTCTGGAAAACACATTTCTTGCCAGCTTCCTTGCAGACTTGAACCAATGAGAGAAGAAGAAAGTTGTAATGTTTGCTGCTTTGCGAATCGTAAAATGAATCGATGAGCTAACATAAAAGCTGTTGTTGTCGAGAAATCATTTTGTTCACAGATTTCCCATATGTGTCGAAAGTTATTTACCAGTTAAATTTTGTTATTGATTCTCCTACTACACGCACCACTGACTCAATTGTTACCTTCGATATCTTTCTCTGTTATAGTTTACCAAGTCAGAATAAGAAAGACTTGTACTGTTATTAATGTTTCATTTAGTTACCTGCTAGGACCAGGTCCCTAAAGAAACCCTTGACCTCATGGGTATGTTCGTCTCTGTGTTGAAAGAGAAAATGTAAATGATTCTTCAGACATCACATTTTAAATACATTCGTATCATTCGGGATAACACATTTTATCGAAAGATGTTTTTACTTATTTTGTTTCAGGAAGTCTTTAATATATAAAATCATGTCTTTGATTTTATGAATTTAGTTCCGAAAAAGATCAAATCAGTCGAAGCCTTGCGTATTTAAAGTAACCAGTCAGTTTATCACCACTGGGAGTTGCTTTTCTTTAAATAGAACTAAACACTGACGTGTGAGTTCAACATTTTTATGTGTATAAGACCGGCAGATCACTAAGTGATACAGAAATGAGAACAGTTGAATCAATGTGGACAGATCTATTGTTTTCAATGTTCTAGTAAATCTTTTAAAGAAAAACACTTATTATCGTTTTCTCACACGTAGTACCAGATGCAGTCGCAGTATGTATCTTGAAGAAAAGTGTATATCTTGTTATCTGCTTCTTCTTGAAGTCGACCAAGTATCGTATTTATTGCCATCTTCACCATTTCATGGAACATCAACAGTGATTTTACCAATTCTTCACGTCTTTGTACAGCAGGAGGCAGGAAGGCCTCAAAACCAGGGTGCTTACAACAAGAGAAGAAAAATACATATATTAAGACTTTTGATTTTTACATCTCATCTTTTGAATGACATATTTTAGAGCTACAAAGAGATGGTCTTTCTTCGGACGTTTGTGACCTAAGTCTAACCGATCAAACTTTGCTGTCGATAGTTTTGAATTTCGACACTGACACATTCGACGTTACTGAACTTAATGATGAAACAATTCAGCCTCTTCATGTTTCATGTTTTTGTTTGTTTGTTTGTTTGTTTGTTTGTTTGTTTGTTGTTTTTTTAAATGTACATCATTCGTTCAAGGACCCCGTTGAAAAGCGGTCGAACTTATCATTTCAGCAAGTAAACAACACGTGTAAATCTATTAATATGAATATGTCCTTGTTAAAATGAATATGTCCTTGTTTAAGGCCAATGATACGTGCAATTTTGCATTAAAAATTAAGGTTGTGAGTTTTTGCTAAACATACCATGAAGAGTGTAGCCTTGAAATGTTGGGAGAAATATTGCATTTTGATGCACTGTTCACTGGTTGCATATTTGCACCTCTTTGTTGTTCTATGTGACAAACTTCAACATTTACCTGCATGGTTATGTTGGTATATGGGTGTTTCTGAATTCATACATAAGTGTGATTTTACAATAGCTACATAATCTAAACTATTTTGGAAAACCTTACCAAGTATTGAGGGGGTACTTCACCCAACACAGCGTATTTTGCTCAAAATTATTTTTTGCAAATATTCATTCAATTTTAATCAATATGTTAACCCAAGATTAAAATATTGGTTGGGTTCACCTTTTAGCTCGTCAAGCAGTCGTAAGTTGCCATGATAAAGAAGTTTAAATTGATGAAAATGTATGCAGATTAACAAATTTCCTGAAGAGTTTCAAGGAATTTAATTCTACTTTGGTTGGGACAAATTTTCTAAAATTTTCACATTTTCTTCTTAAATGATATAACAAAACGCCTATTTTGTTTAGCAATAAGATTCTGACATTTTGAATAAGAGGCATTTTAATTTTGCTAATCATGTTTTAATCACTTTTTTGAGTGCCAGTCATTCAACCCATGCCAATTTAGAATGAGGATAGATAATGCAAAATAGTCATTTTTTCACATTTACTCTACTTGTTTACAGTGAAATATTACATTTCAGAAAATGATATCGTTTTTCACTTAAATTGATTTTTATCACCAATACTAAAACTGACGTTTTTACCGCAAATATACACTCTTTCATCCTTCGAGTAAACTATTGTTATCATACTAAATTTTAGATTCTCTTATAATATGAAGGGTTTCCTTGTCATCTTAGATGAGAAACATGCCTTTGAAAAAACTGTGTTGGCAACGTGCAGCTCCACATAAAGTTGTCAGTAACTGATAAGCAGTATCCTCGAACAGAAGGATGTAAAACTTTACAAATGTTTATGATACAATCACAATAGCTACACTTATTAACAGTGTTCCAGAAAACAATTTCCAAGCAGTATCCTCGAATAGTAGGGTGTAAAACTTGACAAACGTTTACCATGTATCAAAACACGCCGCCCTTGAAGGTGTCTCAGAATTCACTACTTTCATCATAGATTCAAAAATGGCGGCCATCAAGGGATACCTCGGTGTAGGGCTCAATTTTCAAACTAATGTTAAGTGCCACTATGTATATTCTAGTAAACTCATTTTCATGCCAAAGACTTTTTATTGCCCGATGTACAAGGCAGTGGTATTTTGTAACGAATTTTTATTAGATCTACGCATGAATTTTTGATCGAAAAATTGATGCTTTGTAAAGTTTGGCCAGACATACGATGCATACACTTTTCCCCGGACATTTTTGGATAAAAACCGTATGGTCAACTCAGTCAATGTAGTATCATTCAACTCTTATTGGTAAGAAACATGTCAAACTGTCAGCTGACCCCTATTGACCCCTTGCGTTTTCACGTAACGGGGCTTTCTTTCTTGCCTACTTTTGCGATTTTCTGAAATATGGACGCCTTATGTAAACATAGTCAGGCCAGCAGTTCGAATGGGGGCCGGGGCAGCAGGTAACCTCGACCCCTGTCCGTTTCGACCCCAGTAGATCACACCCTCTTATCGTTGGTTGTGGTCAGATCGATCCCGGTGCCTTAGTCACTTCGAACCCAATCGCTTTTCGTGTTATATGACAGCATTTTACTGAATATATTACGCACCTTGCCTCCGAGAATTGGTTTTTCTGTGAGAAAATCTGCTTGCTTAGCTACAACAATTTGATACTTATGGGAAGCTTGAGGAAGTACCCTCATTATCATTTACGGAGTGGGGAACGTGTGCCACTGAAGTGGGGAGGGATTAGCATTTCATTTACTGACTCGGAGAATATCGTATTCGTCATTATAGCAATTGCTTGCCATATGCGGCAAGATTGGATGAGCGAAGACGATCCGCTCGCCTTGGTGACTTGACGCCAAATGAGCCAATTTCAAGGTTTATCTGTTGGACTTGCAGAAAAGCATTATTGCATATCTTTGAGTGCGGCGTGGTATCAAAATAAGTATTTTACAGTACAGACTCTCTCTGGTTTTGCCGAATTTACATCTAATTATACCTTATAATACCTTTCTTTGTTACAAAAATTACTTCTTAGATGATTTGCCAATGGTTGCAGAAGCGATATACTCGGTTTAAATCGACTTGTCATCTTTATAATTGTCGATACATTACACTGTGAAACAAGATTGAGCACGGCTTATTGTATGCACATATATGCCTGTTACGTTTGCCAAGGCATGCGTTACACCGACTAAAGTTTATGCAATGGGCAATCTATCGATGAACCACAAGATTTTTTTTTATGTAAGGCAACATTTGTGGTCTGAAATATGGCAGATGTACTAAGCAACTTCATACTGTTCGGGATCTTTAATTTTCACATTGTTGTAGACAAGACAATCGCTATTTGTGAATACTCGCAAGTCATACCTTGCTGACGAAACGCGACAACATCGCACGGGCAACAGGAACATAGACCCGCCCTGACATCAGAGCAACAAGAAGACGGGATGAATCCGAAGAAGTTCCAGTCATGGATTGAAGTTCATTTTGCCAGTCACGATACGGACGTCGATAATTTACGACGAGGTTATGAAGGCCATCTTGGTGTCCATCATTTGTGAACACAGAAGCTGCAGACAAATCAAATAAAAGGTGACAATTCTTATAGGTCTTTTCATGACCCTGTGAATTATCATGTTGTAAGATAAACAGATGTAATGAATCAATCGTTCTCTTGACTGAGACAAACATCGACTCATAGTTTAACCTTTTCGATTGACATGAAAAAGAAAAATCACAGGTCAATCGATGGAAACTAAACAATATGAGCCATTATTTGCGGGATCAAATACTGTTCATGCTACCTGTAACAGTAAGAATCACGAGTATTTACCCGGATTATTTTTTTTTACTTGTTGGTAACCCCTAATTGTTTTTACAAATTCCCATTAATACTTTTCCTTATTTTCATCATTTTCATACTTAGTTTCATCTGACACAATGGATTGAAGTTAATAAAAAGCACAACATGTCTCGTATAACATTACTTAACCTACTTGTCGATTAGGAGACCACTTACAGAGACAGTCATAATATTTCAAAAATGATATTGATATGCGCTGAAAATGATGATGTGGGTCACTACGGTATATCAAAGCGAACCTTTTGTAACTTGAATTTATGTTGATTCAGACAACTTGCCGAAAACGGGTATCTTATGACCTCTAATACATAAAATTTAACAAGGAATATTTCTTGAAAAAAATCACGTCTTTGATACCTTTTCCCAAGCATCTTACCGTAGAAGTACCGTACCATCGTGTCCAGGAGGAACTATATCCCGAGCAATGCCTAATCTCCCCTTTAGTCATCGTAAGTAGTACCGTGAATACAAAGGAAATCATTTGACAGCGAATTCACATTTCCGAGAGATAATATCGAGAACTTACCATGACATTTACCTATTGTTAGTGTTATGTACCTTCAATGGAGTGAAGCAGGATGATAATCAATATTGATACACCCAATTTCGTGTTCATAAAATTCTGAAAATACCTTTAAGGTGCAGCTTATGGAGACCTTCGAGGCGGAATACTATAAATAGCAGCGCGATTTTATATAAAAAAGCACGATCAATTGTATGCTAATGATCTCAAACATGGGCAACTGATAACATTTTGTTTGCTGTAATCATTCATGACCCTTTGGGGCTGTTTGCATTTTCGTAACGCAGAATAAAGTACGTAAGGTTATTTAGCAAACATCTGTGGATGTCGCCACCATTTAAGTTCCAGCTCCTGTGTTCCGTGCATCTTAACACTGATTAATGACTTCGTTGGTTCGCCACTCCTAATGACTACAATCAAGTCATCTTATTAATCTACACTGTATGCCCTGTAAAACTGTGAAATCGAAAATAAGACTTTCGAAGTCTAACAAGGCCCTATAAAACTTTCGGGGGATAAAACACATTTACACCGACTCGAAAATTTACAATTTGGGTTACAAGTGAAATTACAGTAAAGAAAAAATTTTGCATTCTAATAGTGGCCATAGATTGTTTCAGTTTACGGGTGTTTATGTAAAGAGAAGTTGAATAATTCTATGAAATGTCAATGAACTGAAGTGCAACCTTTCGATAGCAGTCACTAAGGCTTGATTTTGTACGTTTGTAGAGATGAGTTTCCATATAATGTATCCACATACAGTTATAGATAAGGTCAGCAATACAATGTTAGGTAAAGGACAGACTAATCCAAAACAATTTATTTAAACCTGTCTGTAATCATATCTCTCTCATCAGACGCTATATAGCCCCTTTGGATTTGCAATTTAGATTACAAGAGTAAAAAAATTGGGTCATTTAAAGTCTGCGCTTTCCGTATTTAAGTGTTGAGGATGCAGCCATTGTTACATTGTAAGTTGAAAAGAGACTCTACATGGTCTAGAGCGGTACAATTGGACTTCGAAAGGATTGGACGTATTCACATGTATTTTAAAAGTCTTTGAATACATTAATTAATCGTAGTCAACTGTGCCTCTATTGTGAAAGGGTATGGTCATTATTTCTTTGAACTGTCAAAACTTTAGTCTTTCAGTTTCGAGGCTCGTATCATCTAAAGATACATGATGGCATACAATGTGCTTACAATGCAATGTAATAACCATATCAACGGAGAATCAATGAACAAATAAGAATCGCAATCATATTCACCATATCACTAATTTATCTCATTTCAGACACTGTTACCTGCTTTAGCGCCTAAACCAAATGCATTTAAGCGATGATATTTATAAAGATACACACGAAGGAATGCAATGGTATTAATGAGAGTTACGTGCCTTCGATTGCCAGACATGAGAAGATAATAACAGGAGCTACACACTATTTCACTTTCAGGTCACAATTAGCCATGGAGTATAAAGGAAAATAGGTTTGAACAATTGTCTGTTATGCGATGACCAAGAAAGGTTATAAATCCTTCCTACCAAATACATGTAAAATGCTCTTTATCTAAAGTTCGCCGTCTTCATGCATTTTCCCTTTGCATAACATATTAATTTTACTCACCTCCTTCCAATATACGGTTTTAGCAAAGTAAGCCGTGTCGGTAATGTTGAGTTATTCTGACTCAAACTTATCATTGCAGTAAACGTCATGTAAAACTGCCATTTTGAAAAGAACGCCCTCATCGCCGCACACCAGAACTACTGTGCTGTTACTCCACTGCTTCCTACTATAGAAACAACGGATTTTTATGCAGTGCTGGTAAGGAATGCAGAACGGTCGATGTATAGTTTTTACTGTTTTACTGAATATTCACATGAACTTTAACTTTTCTATATAGCTCTATTGTTTAGGCCATATTTGGTTTACACCTAAAGATGTTATCATTACTCTCAAATTTACTGATTTTTATGCAAGTGCAGTAAACAACAAAAACATATCTGTGGCTTAGAATATACAAATGACATAACTATTGTTTGAAACAAACATAATGAAAACAAAGAGAAAATACGACATTGATTTTGTGACAGTTATTCTGTGGACATATCAAACGGGATAATTCGAATTCTACAACGTGATATGTCCTTCAGCTGTTTAATTGATTTTCGGTCCATCAGGGTTTCATAGTCATAATGCTGTCATTTTATTGACGTACGTTTTAAGTTACGCAATCGACTTGTCCCCTTTAACCTAGCATAAGGGGAGACAAAATATTGAGCTAAGCAATCTTAAAAGAGCAATACTTATAAAGTCTACAGTAACCCTACAATTGTGTGAAGGCAATAATTCAAACACGTTCTGAGAGTCCCTTATATTGAAAAGGGTACATTAAAAAGTACCTAAAACTTTTGGCTTACGAAGGATTATTTTTGTTTTGACTCTGTTTTACATTTTTATCTGATGAGATTTCACTCAAAATGCATTTGGAATACTGAAATATTGACAGTACTAAATCCATTTCGTCAGAATTTCCAGCTATATTATGTGGTATACATGTAGATGAACCTACACGGCAAGGACTGTTGATGTGAAAGAAAGAAAAATCACATCAGGTAAATACCATGTCAAATTTCCTTCTCCTGTTCTAAAGAATGGGGGTACTTCATTAGTCATGGGACCAAAGACTTTCGAAGGGTATCTTAATTTTATACTTTCCAAGTCTCTATGAGAACTGTGTCTTGTTGCAAAGCACTTGTATGCTTACATAACTGAGAATTGAGGGTGCACTCTTACTAATATTCGTAATTCTAGGAGCACATCTAGAACTTGGCGAATATTCTATTTTGCCTATGCTTGTATTGAGTGTCACAGCTTTAAAATGGCTAGAAGCATATTGTAGTTTATAAGTAATTATCATTTTGAAAAGTATAAAATGTGACGAGATCGTAGAAAAACAATCTTCCAATGCCACTCTGTGACTTCCGTCAAACTTATTATGGCTTGGTACTATTGTTCTGATTGATCACATTTCATATCCTCGTATCTTCCAGAAAACAGAAGTTTACATGTGGTCTTACTCCGCTGTTTATACGTTTGTGTAATGGTTGTCATTACTTTACTTTCGAGTGGACACAAACTAGATCATGTCAGTTAAGAAATCTTGCAACGAAGCATCGATTATTGCTTATATTCCATAACCTATCTTTGGCTTCCTGACTGGTCAACAAGATCGCGAAGGCGAGACAAGCTTCGTTTCGTGCATATTAGATGAGAGACACCGAAACAGTGACGATGTTTTTGTGTCAATACAACTCAACACAAACTTTTGATAGCAGATTTTAATATCATATACTTCACGAAGTTCTAGTTAGACGTCTAAATGCGTGCAATATACGTAGCCTGCATATACACATGCCTAAATTTTTGAAATAAAATTTTCATGAGCTGTAACATTTAATGTATTTCCAGTATTGTGTGGTAAAATACACTTGCTTCTCGCTTTGGTTACAAAGTTAGTGGAACGCCAAGTGTCCAATTAGTTTAAGAGAGGAGGCCATCGATACTGAGCTAAAAGGTCATATGTGTAGCGACCTTGCAATCACTGTACCCAAGGTACATTGGCGATTGGTGAAAGTCAAAGCATGTTTGTCATGATGTACATAGTAACATTTAAATGTTGCAACTATGTTGTCGTGACGCATCTAGATACCATTCAGTAAATACATTATTTGTAGAGGAAAAGTCACAGGCGCAGTTCCAACGACCCCCCTCCCTTTGACATAGCTGTTGTGTGTATGTAATGCAAGATGTCATTAATGGCAATGACTTTTAACGAGGAACATAATTAATTTGCTCACGATAACTTGGCATGTTTTACACGACGAAATGAGTTAACAAAGCTACATAATTCCAGCTTGAATAATATTATTGAGAAAAAGAGCCCATTACAATTGAAACATGAATGCAGATATTTACTTGACATGCTTTCATGTCATTTACCAATTGCTGCATGTTGTGTTTTTAAATCCAATATTCTATGATGCAGAAATACATTGTTCTTTATCATTTGCCGTCGAAATATTAACAGCGGGAAATCTAATCAGCTTTCAAAGGCTTTTGGCTCAATATGATATGTTAAACATGCCCTACACAATACGCGCTGGCTCTAGGGTTATGGAGAAACGTGAAAAAGCAATGTTCTTTGAAGATTAATAATTCAACATGAAATTTGACAAGAATACATATTTCATAGTCTATTAAGTGATAGTCATAACGCCGTCTTTAAGCATTTCTCCCTTGCACAATACAGTGATTTTACTCAAACCTGTAAAGCGGACAATTAACAATGTGAGTCGCGTCGATGTTGACGTGTCCGTCTGGTACTTTTTTTTTTCAATGCAGTAAACATCACACCAAACTGTTATTTTGGAGAGCGCCCTCCATCACTACACATCATAGATACAGTGCTGATATTACATAATTATTCCCCTACACTGACAAACTTTACCACAGATTTTGCAAGGAATGCAAAATGGTTAAAATCATAGATGCTTTATTTATCAATTGAATATGAATACAATCTCAATATTTTTACATTGATCTATATACTGAAGCCATATTGGATACAACCTAAAGATATCATTCTGAAAACACAAATTTATCAACATATTTCTCACATGAGAGTAGCGTATAGTAGGCATACATATGTGGCTGAGTATAATAGAATGACATAACTAGTAATAATGTTTGAAACAAAAAAATGCAAATAAAGTGAAAAGACGCTACCGCTGAGGCTGTAACATCAATTCTGCAAACATGCAAGGCAATACAATTCCGCTTCTTCCACGCAGTACATATTTTACGCAGTTGAATTGGTTGTTTCGTCTAGCAAGTACGCTTTAATGTGCATGTTATAATACGCAATCGACTGGTCCCCTTGCACCTAACATAAGAGAAGACAAAAATAATCAAATATATCAAAGTCAGGTTCGCAAACATCATTTTCATGACGATAAAGGTCATACAATCTTCCGAAGGCAAAATTTGAGAAATATTTTGAGTATCTTGTCCATCTGTTAATATAGAAAATGTTTAGCATACGAGAAGTTTGGAGTTAGTTTGGTGTGACCTTGTTGAAACTGTTTGGATCTTTCTAGACCAATACACTGCACACTTATATAAAGTGCGCATTTCTGTCTTATGTAGTATCTTAATAAACCTACAAGGCCATCCATGTAACCTGAAAAAATAGGTGTATTATATGTTTCGTATGTCAAATTTCGTCCCGCTGTTCTGGAAACATGATATATGCACTTCATAAGCCACGAGGTCAAAGACCTCGAACCTATTTTAGTTTGTGCTATTCAAGATTACTAGAGTCAGAAACTGAGTTTTGTTATAAAGCACTCCTTCTGTGCTCTTCCTAGGTGAGGATTGGGGGCGCACACTTTGTAATACAAGAGATTGAGAAAACCTTTTCTCAAAATAGGGCTCAGAGGTATTTTGACTCAACGCTTTATTGATTGTCAGAGCTTCAAGAAGGTTAAATGCATCTTATTAATTATTTTGGGCCTGGACAGAGTTAACGGGGGGGGGGGGGGGGGGCTGGTGCAATTTTGGGTAAGGTTACTTATTTATGCAAGGGTGTGGGGAATGTTTGTATTTTGGTGCAAGCACTTTTGAGGGAGAGCATTGCGTTTTCGCACAACAATTCCAAGATATAATATGACCCAACTATAGAAAATATGCTTTTTACCTATACAAATAATCATTCTCCCAAGTCTTTTGTTTACAAAATATCATTAAGATGATCTAATTAATTAATATCTATCAGTAACAATAACTTCCCAAATCAGTTGTGTTGGGGCATAATCCTCATATTCGAACCGTTAAAGTTCATCTTCTTATATATGCCTGCACTAATGTTCCCATGACACCATTGTTTAAGATTATCTTTCTTATTTATGATATGAATCAAACAAAGTGATGTCGGCATGTATACAATTTTTATATGTCAACAATTTAGCCGTTAAACAGACACATTGTCGTTCATCAGTGATATGATTTAAAGCAGGAAAGTGTGATATTCGCCTTTATATCATACCAGTATATTGATGGTGCAAATACTACGATCTGATTGGTCGAGACGCGAAAAGAACCGTGGTATATTGGCGATATACCACGGCTGGCATACGAACTAGCTCTCTGCTTGAGCAAAAATCCGTTTATGACGTTCCATGCAAGAATTTCAATACACTGTCATGATATAATAGTAATAAATCACACCCAGCGACGGTACACCACTCAATGCAACAATGGTTGCATTGCACCACTTCTTGTCACAAACAATCCATTTTTGCTACCTTTCGGAAAATTTTATATTGTAATTTCATTAAGCTTATTTCTGTTTCACAATACCGGACAATATTAGATTTTAAATAATAATACTATTTAATTATTAATAATCGTTGATAAATCATACTTATCTCTTTTTTATACGTATTTGCATTAAAATGGAGATGGGAACGGTCATGATATTTTGTGCATTCATTTTAAGGAAGGTCACTATTTCTTATGCTAAAAGTTTTGGGAGGGTCACCATTTTCAATGCATTCAGTATTTGAATTACAGCGCCGGCCCACCCCCATCCCCCCACCCTATTAATTCTGTCCAGGCTCACATAATTATAATTTTGAAATGTATGAAATATAGGCGGTTTAAAGCAACAAAAACTTGCCGTGCTCAATCTGTGCCCTCATGCAAACTTCGGCATATTTACCACTTTTCTTCAGTTTTCTGAGGGCGCTATTAAACCACTCCAGAACAGGACTGTCTTTTCGCACTCCCAGGTGTATGCCATCATTACAGCGGATGACGTCACCGATCGGTTCAAGTCCGGATGGAGTACCAGCCATCATACCTGCTTTCTCAAAATCATGTTCTTCTCCAGGCCATAGCATTGCAAAGGCGGCGTCAATCTGGCAATGCAACGACAAATGATATGCCTATCAAACTGAAATGAATGTCATAGATCAAGCCCGGATTATACAAGGTTTAACTTACTGTGGTAACTTATTATTAAATATATCTACTTTATCTTTTCCCTATTTACATATTTTGTTCTGTACCTGTCAGTTTCTCGTTTGTCCAATTTTACATACCTGACCAATATTTATCTTTATTCTTGTGACTTTAAGAAGGTACTACAAGTACAAGGGTCACAGTCAAATATCAAAAATTTGGAAAGGGAAGAAATGGTTCACTATAGTAAAGGGTGTGACGAAATAAAATAATTACCTCGTTATTTTCAAAGCTGTAAGGAAGATCTCTCGGAAAGTCAAATGAGCGCATGTGATTTAAACTAAGTGTATCTGCTCCTTTTACACCATTTACAACGAGACAGCGATGGTTACTATACCAACCGTCAAGAAAACCTAATGTGAAAGATCCAATTAGTAATTCTGCATGGACATTGGGAAAATGGGAAAGAAAATGTATTCGGAAAGGAAATGTTGAGAAAGTACCATTACCATTACGGCCTGTACTTTTAACAGGTAACTGCAATATACTGAAATCAAAAAGTGTGACATGAACGTATACACGACTGCCAGATGTAACAAGGTCTGAAATCAGTATCCCATTACTTCAGCATGTTTCAATGCAAAATTTGGGACACGGTTTGAAAGGTTAAGGTGGAGCTGCACGTTGCCAACAGTTTTTTCAAAGGAATATTTCTCACTCTAAGATGACAAAAAACCCTTCATACTATATATTTTCAAACAGCAGAATATCTAAAGTTTTGTATGGCAGCAGTAGTTTACTCGAAGGATGAAGGGGTTGTATATTTGGGGGAAAACCCTAAATTTTGGTATTGATGATAAAAAATTAATATAAGTCTCAAACTTGACACTATTTTCTGAAATGTAATTTTTCGCTTAAAAGAAGAGTATATGTAGAAAAACGATAATTTTATTTTGCATTATCTATCCTCATTCTAAAATGGCATGGGTTGAACGACTAACAGCCATAAAAAGTTATAAAAATCATGATTAGCAAAATCAAAATGCCTCTAATTCAAAATTTAAGAATTTTATTGCCAAACAAAATAATTGTTTTGTTGTATAGCATTTAAAGAAAATAATGTAAAAATTTCAGAAAATTTGACCCAGCCAGAGTGGAGTTAAATTCTTTGAAAATCTTGAAATTGGGAGAAAAGAAAGTCTAGGAAATTTGGTGATTTGCATACATTTGCACAAATTAACACTTCTTAATCAAGCAACTTACAACTGCTTGACAAGCTAAAAAGTGAACCAAACCGATATTTTAATATTGGGTTAACAAATTAATTAAAATTGACATAATATTTGGAAAAAAAAGTGATTTTTGAGCAATATACGCTGTGTTGGGTACAGCGCCCCTAAGTCAAAACAAATTTCCAATATTCATCAACTTGCCTATTTTCTTGCCTCTAATGTCATTGGCCATGAAATTATCTGGATTTCCAATGGGAACGAAAAAGCGTGATTCTCCTCCATAATTCATCCAAGTGTCAGACAACGCCAAGGAGTGTACTATCTCGCTGTTCTTCGTCACAATACAACCATCAAACTGTCCTGACAGTATACCTTGCAAATAGCCCATGAGATTGGCCAAAGGAGAACGTAATTCTCCTTAGTTTTGTTGTATAAATCAAAATTGTTCAGTACTACATAAGCTGCTCTGACAAGTTAACAAATGGACGTTTCGATATGTTTCAGAGTAAAACAAGAAACTCTTCAGACATGACAAGTGTTCAGAAATATTGAAAAATATATCAAAATTAAAAACCAGTGGAACTTTCATCCTAATCCATAGAGGAAGGCTAGCACACATTTTCAATCTATAGATTAGTTTGTATGGTATTAGCAATTACTTTTCCTTTGGTGCTCAAAAGAATTCAAAGGAAATTTTGTGAAAGTCGGTATGGGATTGCCTGAAATCGTGGGGATAAATTGACTCTGAAAATCCATCCATTTGTTGCTTCAATGTGTTTGTTTTGGAGGGGCAACAAAGCATGCTAGACAGTATGCAATTTTTGATTGCCTGTGATAGCACACGGATTCTCCCTTTTCGATAAGTCATTCCAAACTGTTTCGGAGTTATTTACCTACTCCTGCAGATTCCATGTCACTCTGAATACCACCGACATGACAGTGGTGGTAGGGGGCGTACTGAACGGTGCATTTCTTACCAGCTTCCCTGCAAACTTCAAACGTCGGAAAATGAATATAAAGATTACATCAAGTCCATCCCCTCGCTTATTTGCAGAAATTCATTCGCCGTGCATTTTGTATTAAGCTGAGTAAAAATAGGATAGTGTCGTTTAATTTCAGAATATGTCACTCGCGAGCTATTAGATATACAATACTTGTTAATATTAGTTTGGTGGTTCTTAAAGGAACCATGACTGTAACTTTTGATTTCATTACTTTCATTGTGTAAAAGCATTCTTCTTGTTTTCACTAAAGTACATTCAGATATTTCAAATATGAATGCTATGCTTCCAAACACAACGTTGTGATCGACTTACTACGTTATTGTTGGAAACGAATTCTAGTCCGGACGAAAATACAGTTGACCACAATCCTATGCGACATATCACGTGTACTGACTTTTCTGACTAGTTTAACGGTATACATGTCAGTGTGATTAAAAAGTGACATGGTAGACTATATGTTAGAGACTGGTCAAAGATAATGTAAACACTCAAAATTTCAGGCAACGGAGTTTAAGCAGCATTGTGGTAAAATGATTTTGATATGATACTATTAAAATACCTTCATCCAGGATATCCACAAAGAAGCCTTTGATCCGATGATCGTGCTCATCTCTGCGTGAGGACGAGAAGGAGAAGACAAATTTCTTTAACACTGGTAATATCATATTTGAAATGATTTTGCGTTTTTTTACAGTTTATCAGCCACGATAGAGCCGCCGCTTTTTCACAGTCCTAGTCAGGAATCGAGGCCAATGAAGTAATTAACGATATACAAAGGGTAAATTTGTATTTAGCGGTCTTATTTTCTAAAGTACATCCAAACTACGTAAGCTGCAGCAGCGTTGACAGACGAATAGACGTTTCTTGAGGGAATGATTCTGCTGTCTGTTCCTTTTTTCTATAAGCAATTAATACACTTAAAACATGACCATGGTAACTAAAGCGAAAGAAAAGGGTTTCTATGAATACTCACAGGAAGACTTTGCATATAAGAGATAATGTTCAGTTGAATAAAACATATATGAATTCCCATTAAAGTTACGCATAATAAGGAAAGTCGTGTGTTTTATCTTACGCATAATAAAAAGAACAGTTGCAAAGGAGGTCGACCAGAAACGTATACGTCCTATCGTCTGCTTTTTCCTCAAGACCACCCAATATCGTGTTTCCCATAGCTTTTCCCAGTTGATGGAACATTAATATCGATAGTGTTAGATCTTGACGACTATGTAACCCACGGATAATGGGATTTAGGAAACTTCCATAGCCGTGCTGTGTACAGAAAAGAAATAGGAAAGCGAATGAAATATCACAGTGGATATTGTGACTGTTATCAACAATATATTTTCTGTACCGTAGACAGCTTATCTTTGCAATACCATGGAGATAGCCTAGCACATCCAGTAGGTCGCCAACAAACCTGCGCAAACACTTAAAGTTCTTACCGCAAATCTATAAGCCAAATATTAAAACCAACAAAGGGTTTATGATATATGAAATTTAATCTTACTTGGCTCGCATAACGCGATAGCATTGCACGGACCACCGGAAGAGGAACTCGTTCTGACAGCACAGAGGGAAGGATGCCGGGTGACGTAAGAGGGTTACCAAACGTGAGTCTGAATTCATCTTGGAGATCGTCATCAAAAAGTCGATGGCTTGCTGACAGGTGGTCAAAGTCATAATCTATTCCAAACCCTGTAGAAAAACTATCATCAATTACACTGTGCTCAAATTTGATGAGGACAGAAGTACAATACAAAACACCAAATATGACAGTTATAAGACAAATGCTTTCAGATATTAAGATATTTTCGCAAAAGTTGACATATGTGCTATAATAATGAATGTGAACATTGCATTGTGCTGCAATCAAATGAACATCACAATTGGAGTTATTCCTAAATTGTAGGATTATTGTAAGCAAAAAAAAACTGTAATTCCTCAGTATCATTGACTTGTATCAGTGCATCATAGGGAGATTTTTATGATGTATTAGACAAAGTGTCATCCATCCAAGATTTCTCATACTCATAGCTGTTCATAGAGTAAATCATGATGAAAAAAAGTACATACCGTTCCATACCATAGTTTTTATTAAGCAATAAAGCACACCCAGCGACGGTATACTAGGAGATTTTGACTGGTTCACGACATATATACACGAGCGATAGCGAGTGCATATATGAAGTGAAATGGTCAAAATCGAGTGGTATACCGTCACTAGGTGTGATTTATTGCTATTATAACAGTATATTGAAATTCTGGCGTGGAACGTCAAAAACGGATTTTTGCTCAAGCTGAGAACTCGTGCGTATATCGCCAATATACCACGGTTTTTTTCGTGTCTCGACCAATCAGATCGCTGTATTTGCGCCATAAGTCTAATGTTATGATATAATTTTTGATATATCATCGTTATCAAAAGGACAAATCTTGAATTCTGCCTTTAAGCTAAGATTCTTGTGAATTCTCACCTACCCTGTTCTGCCTTATTCCTTGATACACAACCCGTGTCGACCTCTCAATACAGTACATAACCCTTTTATCTGTAGCCAGTTTATGTCTTAGTCTGAAAATCGCTACTTGCTTGACACAACTATTGGAGAAGGCACTGCCAACTTGCTGATTTTAAGACATAATTGAATATACGTACTTATGTTTATAACCCATTAGAACACCTAAGCAGGTTGTGCCATATTAGCATAAACGATATGCCAAAAGATATAGCAGAAATAAATAGCCAGATGTTATTGAATTTGACCTTTTGTCTTTGTTCTTACTCAGTGTAATATCTTGCAAAACTCATAAAATTCAATCTTAGCAATACATTCGAGTGTAAGTTTTGAATTAAACTTACACCAAAGTATCTTACTATTTTATTTACTTTAAATCAATCATTTCAACTATTCAAATATGAAGAGGGCAAAACTATCAGGCAATCAGGTTCACAGTCTAAATGTCTTGACCAAAAGTTTAAAATATTGCCTTGATAAACATAGTCTTGCTAATTTTGCCACAAATTTGACAAATTAAGCTTAGACATCCTAAAGATCTATATATCAATCTTGACAACATATCAGACAAGAATGTCTGAGAAGATTACATCAAACAATGGGAAAAATAGCATTAAATACAATGTTATTGTGTTTGTAGGTTGATTTTACACGTTGACTCGTCTTGGCCTGCTGAGAGGTACTCGGAATTATGGAAGTACCGACTGCACGCCGTTCATAATTCGTTGGTACTACATAGACTTTATTTCTTTGTTGACAAGCTTGACAGGTGCCATAGCCAAAGATAAGATTCTCCCATTGTCTAAATGTCTTGGGTAATCGTTGTTTGTTCAGTCCTCGTGCTCTGTTTGTTTTATTCCCTGCCCTTATCAGTTGTATTATTCACTCGTATTGTGTTAGAATGGGGGTTTAAATGTTATCTTCAAGGTGTGGTATTACTCGTACTTTACTATTTTATACTTGCACAAACATTAAATAATATGTGTGTCCAAAATGTCATTAACACTTCCATTCAAAATACCAAAGTAAATAGGGGCATTGAGTTTTGAGTAATCTCAGTGTACGACGACCGGACAAACAGATGGCACGGTATCATATCTATACAGATATATACATAGTCCGCACACTTGCGAGCGACCGACACCGCTTGACCCCATAAGCCCCTATTTCAACATATTCACGTGACAAATGCGATATAACTATGAGCTGGTAAATCAGTTTCATTTGAAAAGCAGTTGCTGATATGATTAGATTGATAAGATCAAACTTCGCAAATGCCAGAAATAGAGCACAAATTTCAAAACCTTCATCTACTTGGTTACAGCAGATTTGTAATGTATCTTATAATATTTGGAACACAATAGAATCTTCCGATATTTATTACTCTGACGCATATTGCAAAAACTGAAGGTTCATGAACGCGTATGATACCCCTTTATTTACAATACTTCAACTTTAACTACTTTGCCCGAGGTCACGGAAAATTGACCTTCATATTTTGATGCGTGAATGAGCGACCGTTAACAAAAATGTAGATCTAAATTGTTTCTTTTTTGACAACAAAAATTGATTGTTTCAGTATCCAAATCTTGCAACGGAGCACACTAGAAAGCGATATATGTAGAGAATGCCATGTGACAGGCAATACATTGAATGACTTACCTTCGATTACCTGACAGGTGAAGAAGATGGCAAAGATGAGGCAGAGCTTCATTTCCATCAAAATGAGAGACATCCAATACCACGCAACAAAGACAGCGATATGTGCGCAGAGAACGGACGATCGATTGTATGCAAATTAATACGTAATACACTCTGACCTCTGCGAAAGTTCATATTTATCAAAGTTGTAGTGAGAGGCCAAACTTTTGGCACACGCGGTCTGAATATAGATGCATGCATACGGTTTCAAAATTAAAGCTCCATTTGCTGATAATTTCGATGTATTTTTGCGATACATGTATATACTTCCTCCTTGCTCTATTCCGAAAATTACGTAGAAATGAAAAGTGTCAATTTGTCAACACAGTAAATATGTGTGAATTGTCCGACGTTAATGATGGGAGAGCCGACCCTTTACCCTGACAAGAATAACATTTGTAAGACATGAGAGAACATGTGTGTACTGTAATCTTTGCTCAGTTGAAGATGAGTTCTACTTTTCTTAGGTTTGCCCATATTATGATGATTATGCTAAAATACCTTTCTATTTTTATAGAAATTCTTTTTTTCCGGAATTTGTTCGTCTGGTGCAAGCTGAAAATCGAAGTATAGTTCAGTTTGCATTATTATGCTTTCAAACATAGAGATGTACTTTGTTTGCAGAAATTCCTCAATTGTAGATTGTAGTGATGTAGTGACTTGTAAGCTAGATTTGAATACCCTCTATGTTCTGCCACAAGTGTGAACTTGACGGATTGTTGTACTATAGGCCGGATGCCAAAGCACGTTATGACTAAATAAATTATATAGAAGAATTCTACGCAATAAATTTGAAGTGAATTTGCCCTGTAGCTCTTGAGAAGATGCTATTTTAATATTTTCATGAAATCAAATTGGGCTACTAGGTCATGAGTCCAATCAAAGTGTAAGAAGTCACTGCACCAGTCCTCCTCACCCTCGAACAAGGTGTGCAGTTTTGTGACGATAGTAACGCTTTCTGTGATTACAAGTGACAAAAATGTACAGAAGACGCATTTCAGAAGAATAATTTTAACGAAACCAATATGAAACAATGCCCCGTTGCCTTTGGCCCCTGATGACAAAAGGGTGATAACATTTTCATAAATCTCAGTCTTGTTACTGTAGTGAAATGATAATAAATCTCCTACCACTGAAAGACAAGCCTCTTATGAGATTGCTAACTTAAGGAAAACATAGAGATTCTTTAATCACAGGTTAACCTCATGTAATTTTCTGTAGTCTGCAGCTGTCTACATTAGTTTATTTATTTATTTATTTATTTATTTATTTATTTATTTATTTATTTATTTATTTGTATTTATTCGGATAACCAACAGGAGTAAATTCCCAATTACAGCCTCAACAAAACATAGAACATACATAAAATACAGACAGACATTAATAATTTGACGCAAAGGACAATTACAAAGAACATTCAAAGCATGAATAAAAATAATTCATTACATTAGTTTTAAAACAAAGTTAGACAAAGTTAAGACAAAGTTAGTGGAATGCCAAGTGTCCAATTAGTTTAAGGGAGGAGGCCATCGATACTGAGCTAAAAGGTCATATGTGTCGCGACCTTGCAATCACTGTATCCAAGTACATTTGAATGTTGCAACTATGTTGTCGAGACGCATCTAGATACCATTCAGTAAATACATCATTTGTAGAGGAAAAGTCACACAGGCGCAGTACCGACGACCCCCTCCCTTTGACATAGCCGTTGTGTGTATGTAATGCAAAATGTCATTAATGGCAAAGACTTTTAACGAGATACATAATTAATTTGCACACGATAACTTGGCATGTTTTACACGACGAAATGAGTTAACAAAACTACATATGTTCCAGCTTAAATAACATTATTGAGAAAAAGAGCCCATTTCTGTTAAAAATAAAAAATAGAAATAGAAATGTTATCGAACACCACAGTTGATCTCCCTTTACAATTGAAACATGAATGCAGATATTTCCTTGACATACTTTCATCTCATGTACCAATTGCTGCGTGTTGTGTTGTTAAATTCAGTATTATATGCAAACAAATATGATACAAATACATTGTTGTTTATCATTTACTGTCGAAATATTAACAGAGGGAAAACTAATCAGCTTTCAAAGGCTTTTGGCTCAATATGGTATGTTAAAACATGTCGTACACAATATCTGCCTGCTCTACGGTTAAAGATAAACGTGAAAGAGCAATGTTCTGTGAAGATTAACAATTTAAGATGGCATTTGACATGAATACATATTTCATGGTTTATTAATTGATAGTCATAACGCCATCTTTAGGCACTTCTCTCTTGCACAATATATGAATTTTACTCAAACCTCCTGTAACAATAACAATAACAAAATTAACAATATGAGTCGTGTCGTTGTTGACGTGACCGTCTGATACTATTTTTCAGTGCAGTAAACATCACACCAAACTGCTATTTTGGAGAGCGCCCTCCATCACTACACATCATAGATACAGTGCTGATATTACATAATTATCCCCTCAACTGACAAATTTTACCACAGATTTAGCAAGGAATGTAAAATGGTTAAAATTATAGATGCTTTATTTATCAATTGAATATGAAACAATGTCGAGATTTTTTACATTGATCTATATACTGAAGCCATATCGGATACAACCTAAAGATATCATTCTGAAGACTCAAATTTATCAACGTATTTCTCATATGACAGTAGTGTATAATAGGCATACATATGTGGCTGAGTATAATAATTGAATGACATATCTAATTATAATGTTGACACAAAAATGATGCAAATTAATTGAAAAGATGCTACCAACGAGGTTGTAACATCAATACTGCAAACATGCAAGCTAATATAATTCCGCTTCTTCCACGCAGTGCATATTTTACGCAGTTAATTGGTTGTTTCATTTAGCAAGTAGTACAATTTAATTGCGCATGTTATAATACGCAATCGACTGGTCCCCTTGCACCTAACATAAGAGAAGACAAAAATAATCAAATATATCAAAGTCAGGTTTGCAAACATCATTTTCATGACGATAAAGGTCATACAATCTTCCGAAGGCAAAATTTGAGAAATAATTTGAGTATCTCTTTAATTGAATATTGGGTACGCGAAAAAACACTCATGTTAGTGTTGACGTGTCCATCTGTTAATACAGAATTGTTTAGCATACAAGAAGTTTGGAGTTAGTTTTGTGTGACTGTGTTATATGTATTTAGCTGATGAATCGTGCAAGAAAGTACCGATGTTGAAACTGTTTGGATCTTTCTAGACAAATACACTGCACACTTATAGAAATTGTGCATTTCTGTCTTATATAGTATCTTAATAAACCTACAAGGCCATTCATGTAACCTGAAAAAATAAGTGTATTATATGTTTCATATGTCACATTTCGTCCCACTGTTCTGGAAACATGATATATGCACTTCATGAGCCACGAGGTCAAAGACCTCGGACCTATTTTAGTTTGTTCTATTCAAGATTACTAGAGTCAGAAACTGAGTTTTGTTATAAAGCCCTCATTCTTCGCTCTTCCCTGGTGAGGGTTGGGGGCGCACACTTTGTAATACAAGAGATTGAGAAAAGCTCTCGAAATAGGGCTGAGTGGTATTTTGACTCAAGGCTTTATTGATTGTCAGAGCTTCAAGAAGGTTAAATGCATCTTATTAATTATTTTGGGCCTGGACAGAGTTAACGGGGGGGGGGGGCCTTGTGCAATTTTGGGTAAGGTTACTTATTAATGCAAGTGTGTGGGAATGTTTGTAATTTGGTGCAAGCACTTTTGAAGGAGAGCATTGCGTTTTCGCACAATTCCAAGATACAATATGACCCAACTATAGAAAATATACTTTTTACCTATACAAATAATCATTCTCCAAAGTCTTTTGTGGACAAAATATCATTAAGATGATCTAATTAATTAATATCTATCAGTAACAATAACTTCCCAAATCAGTCGAGTTTGGGGCATAATCCTCATATTCGAGCCGTTAAAGTTCATAGTCTTATTCCTGCACTAATGTTCCGATGACACCATTGTTTAAAATTATCTTCCGTATTTAAACAAAGCGATGTCGGCATGTATACAATTTTATATGTCAACAATTTAGCCATTACAACATATTGCCGTTCATCAGTGATGTGATATAAAACAGAAAAGTGTGATATTCGCCTATATCGTACCAGTATATTAATGGTGCAAATACTGCGATATGATTGGTCGAGACGCGAAAAGAACCGTGGTATATTGGCGATATACCACGCCTTGCATACGAACTAGCTCTCTGCTTGAGCAAAAATCCGTTTATGTTGTTCCACGCCAGAATTTCAATACACTGTCATGATATAATTACAATAAATCACACCCAGCGACGATACACCACTCAATGCAACAATGGTTGCATTGCATCACTTTTTGTTACAAACAATCCATTTTTGCTACCTTTCGGAAAATTTTATATTGTAATTTCATTAAGCATATTGCTGTTTCACAATACCGGACAATATTAGATTTTAAATAATAATAATATTTAATTATTAATAATTGTTGATTAAACATACTTATCTCTTTTTTATACGTATTTGCATTAAAATGGAGATGTGAACGGTAATAATATTTTGTGTACCGATTTTAAGGAAGGTCACTATTTCTTATGCTAAAAGTTTTGGGAGGGTCACCATTTTCAATGCATTCAGTATTTGAATTACAGCGCCGGCCCACCCCCATCCCCCGCCCTATTAATTCTGTCCAGGCTCATATAATTATCATTTTGCAATGTATGAAATATAGGCGGTTTAAAGCAACAAAACTTGCCGTGCTCAATCTGTGCCCTCATGCAAACTTCGGCATATTTACCACTCTTCTTCAGTTTTCTGAGGGCGCTATTAAACCACTCCAGAACAGCACAGTCTTTTCGCACTCCTAAGTGTGCACCATCTGTACAGTTGATGACATCACCGATCGGTTCAAGTCCGGATGGAGTGCCAGCCATCATACCTGCTTTCTCAAAATCATGTTCTTCTCCAGGCCATAAGCTTACAAAGGCTGCATCAATCTGACAATGCAATGACAAATGATATGCCAATTAAACTGACATGAATGTCATAGGTCAACTCCGGATTATACAAGGTTTAACTTACTGTGGTAACTTATCATTAAATATATCTGCTTTATCTTTTCCCTATTTACATATTTTGTTTTGTACTCGTCAGATTCTCGTATGTCCAATTTTACATACTTAACCAATATTTATTTTTATTCTTGTGTATTTAAAGTGGCACTCCCACTTGGTAACATTTTTAAAACATATCATTTTAATGCCAGCGGTCGATATTTGACGTGGCGACTGCGCGTGGGTCGCAAGATATCGATAAAAACATGTCCTCAAAAAAGTAAAAGTTTCCATTCCGGTGGTCCACCTAAATTCACCTTTCGAACATCGAACGTTCGGCACTGGGGCCATTGTCAACTAAGCTATGGAGTACGAGTCTACGCTGACGCTGCTGTACGCCACAGTACCACTCGCGTCGGTGATCGGTCATGCCCCATGGGAGAAAGCTGAGTCTTGCTGACTTTGCGAAAAAACGAAAAACAATTTTTGCTGATTCCACCAGAATTCGCATAGGTGACTAGCACAGATACGTGCGGTTGATACATGGCGGCCGCCGCGTGGTATGCATATATTACGCGGCGGCCGCTATGTATCGAACCACACCTGACCACAAGTACCTGTGTGGCAGACGACAAAATGTAGTCATCAGAGGCGGCTAATATTTTATACGTAAAAACTGATATCAATGTGGTATTTGTTAAAAATATAATACAACTGATTGAGAATAATGAAAACGACAACAAAAACTTACCTGCGGTAAAGGCAAAATGCTGTATACAAAGTCTTCGCAGTGGGAGGTAAATTAATTGCGTCGTTCGAACTTATTATGGACTCCCTAGAATATCGTCAATCAGCACAACAACAAACATTCGGGGGATTTCGGGTCCATAATCAGAAACGATCGTAAAACTTCGGGATGTGAAAAATACTCTCGGGAAATGACATGTTTTTATCGATATATAGCGGTCCGTACGCAGTCGCCACGTCAAATATCGACCGTTGGCATTAAGAAAATGTGTTTTAAAAATGTTACCAAATGTTAGTGCCACTTTAAGATGGTACTACAAGTACAAGGGTCACAGTAACACATCAGAACTTTGGAAAGGGAAAAAATGGTTCACTATAGTAATCAAAAGGGTGTGACAAAATAAAATAATTACCTCGTTATTTTCAAAGCCGTGATGAAGATCTCTCGGAAAGGCAAATGAGCGCATGTGATTTAAACTCAGTGTATCTGCTCCTTTTACACCATTTACAACGAGACAGCGATGGTTACTATACCAACCGTCAAGAAAACCTAATGTGAAAGATCCAATTAGTAATTCTGTATGGGCGTTGCGAAAACGGGCAAGGAAATGCATTCGAGAAGGGAATGTTGAGAATTTATCGTTACCATTACGGCCTGTACTTTTAACAGGTAGCTGCAATATGCCGAAAATCACAAAGTGTGACATGAACGTATACACGACTGCCAGATGTTACAAGGTCTGAAATGAGTATCCCATTACTTCAGCATTTTTCAATGCAAAATTTGTGACATGATTTGAAAGGTAAAGGTGGAGCTACACGTTGCCAACAGTATTTTTTCAAAGGAATATTTCTCACTCTAAGATGACAAAGAATCCCTTCATATTACATATTTTCAAACAGCAGAATATCTAACGTTTTGTATGGCAGCAGTAGTTTACTCGAAGGATGAAGGAGTTGTAAATTTAGGGGAAACCCCTAAATTTGGTTTTGATGATAAAAAATTAGTTTAAGTCTAAACCTTGACACTATTTTCTGAAATGTAATATATCGCTTATAGGAAGAGCATATGTAGAAAAAACGATTACTTTATTTTGGATTATCTATCCTCATTCTAAAATGGCATGGGTTGAAAGACTGACACTCATAAAAATGTTATAAAAATCATGATTAGCAAAATCAAATGCCTCTAATTCAAAATGTAAGAATTGTATTGCCAAATAAAACAGTAGTTTTGATACATAGCATTTACAGCGCCCCTGAGTCAAAACAAATTTCCAATATTCATCAACTTGCCTATTTTCTTGCCTCTAATGTCATTGGCCATGAATTATCTGGATTTCCAATAGGAACGAAAAAGCGCGATTCTCCTCCATAATTCATCCAAGTGTCAGACAGAGCCAAGGAGTGTATTATCTCGCTGTTCTTCGTCACAGCACAACCGTCAAACTGTCCTGACAGTATACCTGGCAAATAGCCAATGAGATTGGCCAAAGGAGAACGTTCTTCTCGTTAGTTTTGTTTTCTAAATCAAATACATATCCTGCTCCTCCCCACCAACAGTAACTTGATATACAAACTATTGTCCTTGTCAACACAATGCATTTTCACGTGATACGATGTTTTGTTCACAAATAAATTCTAAAGGGACTAAAATTCAGGTGTCATAAATTGTTCATGCTACATAAGCTGCTCTGACAAGTTAACAAATGAACGTTTCGATATGTATCAGAGTAAAACATGAAACTCTTCAGACATGACAAGGTGTTCGAAAATATTGAAAAATATATCAAAATTACAAAATTAAACTAAGAACGGAACTTCCACCCCAATCCATAGAGGAAGGCCACCACACATTTTTAATCTATCGATTAGTATGGTATTGGCATTTACTTTTCCTTTGGTGCTCAAAAAAAACAAATAAAATTTTGTGAAAGTCTGTATGGAATTGCCTGAAATGTTTGTTGGCAATATAGCATGGTGCAATTCTTGATTCGCTCATACGATTAACGCTGAAGACTTATCTATGGATGCCGAGATTCGATGTCATCATTGTATTAACGAATGCTCGTGATGGCACACAGATCTCCCTTTTCGATAAGTCATTCTAAACTGTTTCAGAGTTATTTACCTACGCCTGCAGATTCCATGTCACTCTGAATACCACCGACATGACAGTGGTAGTAGGGGGCGTGCTGAACGATGCATTTCTTACCAGCTTCCCTGCAAACTTGAAACGTCGGAAAATGAACATAAATATTTCACCAAGTCAATCCCTTCGCTTATTTACAGGAATACATTCGCCATGCATTTTGTATCAGGCCAAGTAAAAATAGGATAGTGTCGTTTAATTTCAGAATATGGCACTCGCGAGCTATTAGATGTACTATACTTGTTAATATTAGTTTGGTGGTTCTTAAAGGAACCATGACAGTAACTTTTGATATTATTTCATTACTTTCATTGTGTAAAAGCACTCTCCTTGTTTTCACTAAAGTACATTCAGATATTTCAAATATTAATATTATGCTTGCAAACACTTTGTTGTGATCGACATACTACCGTCCTGACGTTATTGTTGAAAATGAATTTTACTCCGGACGAAAATACAGCTAACCACAATCCTATGGGACATATCACCTGCACAGACGTTTCTGACAAGTTTAACGGTATACATGTCAGTGTTATTAAAAAGTGACATGGTAGACTATATGTGAGAGACTGGTCAAAGATAATGTAAACACTGAAAAGTTCAGGCAACGGAGTTTAACAGGGTTTGCTCTTGCTACTCAAGCTGATTAACCTTTTTGGCTAATACAGTGTGAACACAAGTAGCCATATTTTTTCTTGAGAGGTAATGTCAAGGGTCACACACATATTCATCTCAAAGGGTCAAATGTCATATTATAAACAGCATTATGATAACCAAATATTTCAGAAGTCTGCCACTGTCTCATCATCATATGTATCTTCAATGCTGCTTTAATAATTCAATAAAAATAATGCTTCGTATAAAACTCATGCATGACTAATGAACACTACTTGAACTTCCAAAAATCGACCAAAGAAATTGTGAAGTACAAAAATTACAGAAAAGTCAGAGTAACATCCTCAAGATCTTCATGAACGTGGCATGGCATGACATGATCACACTGATACTGATACACGTCGTCCATGGCAAAAAGAGAGCAAAACTCAGTAAGAATTTCCGACCTAAGTGAACACAGTGTTTTAAAAGCTGTTTTAAATCAAACTGATTTAAACAATCCCTCGATATAAAAGTGACATTTTGGTGACATTTCAGCGTGAATCATACCTTGAAATAAAATATAAACGTGAAACAAAGACATCATGTACGCTGACGTTCACGTTCAAGAGCATGGTGTGAACCGTGAACTGGCATGTACATTGGCTGCACGTAAAAGCAACTCTACTTTCCAAGATCAAACGGTCCCCGTCTTGTGGAAACAACAGCACAGCAGTGAAAATTGTAATGGTCACCAGTAAAAGCTCTTCACAGATGAAAGGATGATCGCTAAAAACAACTGAAATTGCATGTTTAGACTACGACAACCTCCCGGGAAAACAGGACAGCGTGAACGTGAACAAACAATGGCGAACGTCACTAGAGTGGGACTGACTATTCTATTTAGGTAACGGGGACAGTTCGGAGGGGCACAAGTACATGTCACGATGCTATCACGGGAACTTTAATGTCCCATTAATTTCTTTGCTCTGAAAAGTAATTTTACCAACTTGTACGACCCATTATACTCTGAAAACAGTTGCGGGGCTTATACTTAGATGAGTACGGTAGTACTATGGCGAAAGACTCCCCAAGAAGTAAAACAAAATAACGCAATACAACAGAACAATTGTAGAACAAAGTGGCCGAACGTACACATTTTGAGTCGCCAGTCTGGCGATTGTTCTGACCGTCTGAGTCGCCAATGAGTGAATCGATTCGCCATTTTGCCGTCTGGTGAGCGGTAGCGTGAACACTGTTTAAGCAGCATTGAGGTAAAATGATTTTGATATGATACTATTAAATTACCTTCATCCAGGATATCCACGAAGAAGCCTTTGATCTTATGATCATGCTCATCTCTGCGTAAGGACGAGAAGGAGAAAACCAATTTCTTTAATTCTGGTTCATATCATATTTGAAATGCTTGTTGCGTTTTTTACAGTTTATTAGCCACGATACAGCAGTCGTTTTTGTTCCATCCTCCCGGTCAGGAATCCGAGGTCAATGAAGTAATTTACGATTATAAAGGGTAAATTTGTATTTAGCAGCCTTTTTCTAAATTACATCCAAAAGACGGGAGCTGCAGCGGCGTTGACAGACGAAGAGACGTTTCTTTGGGAATGTTTCTGCTTTCTGTTCCTCTTTCTATAAGCAATACACTCAAAACATGACCACGGTAACTAAAGTGTAAGAAAACGGTCTCTATAAATACTCATCATTAGGAAAAATTTGCATATAAGAGATAATGTTCAGTTGGAAAAAAAACATATATGAATTCCCATTAAAGTTATGCATAATAAGGAAAGTCGTGTGTTTCATCTTACGCATAATAAAAAGAACAGTTGCAAAGGAGGTCGACCAGAAACGTATACGTCCTATCGTCTGCTTTTTCCTCAAGCCTACTCAATATCGTGTTTCCCATAGCTTTTCCCAGTTGATGGAACATTAACATAGATAGTGTTAGATCTTGACGACTATGTAACCCACGGATAATGGGATTTAGGAAACTTCCATAGCCGTGCTGTGTACAGAAAAGAAATAGGAAAGCGAATGAAATATCACAGTGGATATTGTGACTGTTATCAACAATATCTTTTCTGTACTATATAGCTTATCTTTGCCAATACCATGGAGATAATTCAGTGCATGCAGTACGTCGCCAACAAACGTGCGCAAACACTTAAGGTTCTTATCGCAAAAATAATCTTCAAATCTATTAGCCAAACAACAAACAAAGAGTTTATGATATATGAAATTTAATCTTACTTGGCTCGCATAACGCGATAGCATTGCACGGACCACCGGAAGAGGAACTCGTTCTGACAGCACAGAGGGAAGGATGCCGGGTGACGTAAGAGGGTTACCAAACGTGAGTCTGAATTCATCTTGGAGATCGTCATCAAAAAGTCGATGGCTTGCTGACAGGTGGTCAAAGTCATAACCCACTCCAAACCCTGTAGAAAAACTAGCATCAATTACACTGTGCTCAAATTTGATGAGAACAGAAGTACATACAAAACACCAAATATGACAGTTATAAGACAAACAGTTTCAGTTACGAAGATATTTTCGCAAAACTTGATATATTTCTCAAGACAATGAATGTGAACATTGCATTGTGCAGCAATCAAATCATCAAATATGAAGTTATCCCTATATTGTAGAGTTATTGTCCGCAAAACACCCTGTAATTCCTTGTATTATTGACTGTCTTGTGTCTGTGCATCATTGGGAGATTTGTGTTGATGTATTAGACAAAATGTCGTCCATCCAAGCTTTCTCATTTTCATAGCTGTTCAAGACCGGTATCTTATCGCGAGGAATACTTTTGACACAGTAAATCATGATGAAAAAATATACATACCGTACCATACCACACAGTACCATACCATACCATAGTTTTGATTTGGATATATCATTGTTATTAAAAGGGCAAATCTACCTTTAACGAAGATTCTTGTAAATTCTCACCCACCCTGTTCTGCCTTACTCCTTGATACACGAACCCTGTCGACCTCTCAATACATGTACATAACCCTTTTACCTGTAGCCAGTTTATATTTTAGTCTGAAATTCGTTACTTGCTTAACACAAGTAATGGAGAAGGCACTGCCAACTTGCTGATTTTAAGGCGTAATTGATTTACGTACTCATCTTTACAGCCCATTAGAACACCTAGTAGGTTTTGCCATAATTGCATAAACGATATGCTAAAAGATAGCAGCAATAAACAGTCAGATATTATTAAATACAATGTTACAATTGTTATTGTGTTGGAAGGTTGATTTTACACTTTGACTTGTCTTTGCCTGCTGAGAGGTACTCAGAATTATGGAAGTACTCACTGCAAGAGACAGTTCGTCGGTACTATATAGACTTTATTTCTTTGTTGACAAGCTTGACAGGTGCCATAGCCCAAGACAAGATTCTTTCATTGTCTAAATGTCTTGGGTTATCCGATGTTTGTTCAGTCCTCCTGCCCTGTTTGATGTATTTCCTGCCCTTATCAGTTGTATCCTTCACTCGTATTGTTTTAGAATGGGGGTTTCAACGTTATCTTCAAGGGGTGGTTTTACTCATACTTTGCTATTTTATACTTGCACAAACATTACAGGTATACTGTCACCTGTTTCAATTTCGCCACAGTTAACAAGGAAAGAGAAAATCTAACCAATCATAGATTTAAAGTGGGTGGCCGCTTTTAAAACAACGCCCTCACATGGACATTTTGAATACCGAAGAAAGCCCCTTTGACCACAGGTGACTGTATACCTTTAAATAATATGTGTGTCCAAAATGTCCTTTAACACTTTCATTCAAAATACCGAAGTAATAATGGCAGTGGGTTTTGAGTAATCTCAGTGTACGACGACCGGACAAACGGACGGCACGGTACCATATCTATATAGATATATACATAGTCCACACACGCGAGAGCGACCGACACCGTTTGACCCCATAAACCCCTATTTCAATATATTCACGTGACAAATGGGATATAACTATGAACTGGTAAATCAGTTTCATTTGAAAAGCCTTGCTGGTGTGATTAGATTGATAAGATCAAACTTCGAAAATGCCAGAAATAGAGCACTTTTCAAAAACCTTCATCGACTTGGTTACATGCCAGAAAATCCCGAGAGAGTTTGACCGGTTGACCTCGCTGTTAATTTTATGCAGGAAATTACAATAACAATGCTTGGTCGAATGACGCAGTGCCTTGAGGGTGGGATCGCAAGTGGTATAGGGGAAGGAGTACCTTCCCGATGGTGATAAGTGGTGCGGATTACCGTCGCCTAGGTGACTGGCGTTGCAAATACCTGGACTGAACCAACGCGTGGACTGAACCATTTGGTTTTTTTTGGGTGTCGATGGTACTTTGACAATAAAAGTAAAGATGCACAGATATCGAGTTTATTGTCTTGTTTATGAGCGGCCAGTATTTCCAACAGCATGAATTACGTGCATTTGCCCTAGAAGAAATAAATAATTTCGAATAAAACATCGCGAATATAACCACATTCCTTAAGCTCGACGTACCCCAAAGAAGCATGAAATCGCCCGACTTTCGATTGAAGAGATGAGTTTTGCCAAACCGCGTATACAGAAAAAGTGGCAGATGACTTTATTTTTAGAATCATAGACAGTATAGCGAGATGTGAAAAATGTGAGAGGCTCCCCACGTAACTATCCTAAATGTTTTTGTGTCGAGTTTGTGTTTGATTCGTTTCGAAAATGTGTTCCTAAATTCTTATCCGATTGTGGGTGTTGATAAAAATGTTTGTTTCGCTTTGGATATCTGTAGAGAAGTTTGGGTGAGTGTGTACGGTAATGTTTTGTTTGTGTGGGGAAAGCTTATGGCGAGACGCAGCCGGACCTATGTTGTTACAAAAGTTGATAGAGTCGCCCTTTGACGCTTGCGTTTCGAAACCCGGGTGTGGTTTCTCATCAGTCGCGGTGTAGATTCTTTCCTTAGTTTGTGTTGTGTGAAATTTATTTTAATGGATTTTAGTGGTCTTGCTTTTCGATTAGCGAGGCAAGTATATTAATTTTTGGTCACGTTGTGAGTCCGTTTGGTGGTTCGGTTTGTTTGTTCTATGTTTCTTTACTTCGGTAAATTTTGTTTTGACTGGTGTGTCTTTTAGATTTTTGCGGAGGTTTGTGAATTTTTAGGCAATAAGTACCACTGGGGGTACGGATTTTATGTTTATTGGATCAAGATACTCACAAGTATCCTGGTTGATGTGCTTGTTCTCGTACATTTGATTCATAGTTCGTTTACTTTGTTTACTGTTTGTTCTGGCTTGTTGTGTATAATACTGAGTGTTGCGTAATTGCCTTTCGCATTCGAGTACGTAATCGTTTGTGTTGACAATGACGAAAACCCGACCCTTGTCGAGGGTTTTTTTTCCCGAAATTTGTCTATTGTTTGCAAGCTGGTTTATCGCGATTCTTTTAGCACGCGACATGTTTTGTTTCCTTGTTTGAAAGGGTATCTCTAGAAGTGCGAGTTTAGCAGCTTCAGATAGCTTTCAAGTTTTGGTGTTTGTTGTTTGTGGAGCCCAATTTGACTTTTCTTTGAATTTGTGTTGTTGCGATTGTTTGTGTCTCACGATGTAGCGTAGTCACATTTTACGACTTTATTTGTTGAAATCCTGAGGTGGTTTTATTCTGTTTGGTTTTGTTGGCGTCCGAATTAATTTTAAGGCCTTTGCCTAGTACTATTTTTCGGAGTTTCATAGTTTGAGCGATGATAGGTTGTTGTTGAATTTCATGTTGTTGTCAGCTTTTCTTTGGAAATAGCTGATTTATTTCCACGGCCATTTTTTCTGTCACGTTATTTTTATGTGTACGATTTTTGTTATTTCTTTTAAGTGTTTGTGTGTTCTATGTCATTTTATGGTTTGTTTTTTTTGGGTAGTTCTCTTTTTGGAGTGTTTGGTGGCCCTGAAAAGGGCCGCTTGGTATGGGTTTTTGTTAGCGCTTGGCGCGTTTGTTTTGGCGATGAGCCTATAGCTTTTTTATGCTTCTTTTCGCCGATTCGATGTGCTTGGTAAGTAGGTGTTTGCCGCCTTCTTGTCACTGTGTGTGGGTACATGGACAGTCTGCATAGCCCTTGAATGTGGTCTCGATTTTGATCAAACCATGGAGGTACCTCCATGATCAAACTTACAATTTAGGAGTATATATCAAAACTGATAAATGATTTATGTTTTCACATGGGTTCACAAAAAGTTTCCCCGGTGTTCATTTTTGGCCCAGGAATTCCATCTACCCACCCTTTACAGAGTAGTAAGCTTATGGGGCAAGTAAATATGGATGCGCCGGTGCGATTCAACGATCAACCTGTATATCGCATCGAAAGTCAACGATTTTACGGCACGGACTATGATTTTATAAGTTTATACACAGTCCCTCGTGGATAGAGAGACTGTGGTTTATATAAAAATTATAAGGCGCGGGGTATTATATATTGACTGATTACTGTAGCTATAGATAGGCTACATTCAGGACGGGCAGCGACGGGCAGTAATTAGTAGGCAAAACCACGGTCCCTCCACAGAGGGACCGTGGCAAAACAGGTGTTTTCACCGTGGGCAGAACTCGTGCAATGATACTGAACATTAATAGTAAGCCTGTCACCTTGAAGGTAATGCTGTAGGTAAAACAGTAAGCTTACTTCAAACGCACGATGGTACAAACATTCCTACCTCCATGGTACAAACAACACCATAAGTGAAACGTACACATAGAAATACACGCGTTCCTACGTTGTGCCCACCCGGGCCACGCGATTAAAATATGACTGATACTGCTGGATAGTGTTAATTGGGTCGGTAAACAGTCAATTAATAGTTTAATTGACTACCTGGGTGATTGGCAGGTCGTGTCCAACGACGCATATGCAAAGCAGGCCAAAAGACAAAAGCCCCCAAAGATATTGACAGCTGGCCAGAGGTCACCATGAATACGTAATGACGCTTCACTACGCAGAAACTGCGTAGTCAAGCCCTTCTTAACCGGTCAAACTCTCTCGGCATTTTCCCTCATGTTGGTTACATGCAGATTTATAAAGTATCTTATAATCTTTTGAAACACAATAGAATTGATAATTAGACGATCTTTTGATATTTACTTCTCTGACGCATATTGCAAAAACTGAGGGTTCATGTATGTGTACGATACCCCTAAATCACAATACTTCAATTTCAACCAATTTGCCCGAGGTCACGGAAAAAGTGACCATATTTTAATGGTGCGATTGACCGATCGTTAACAAAAATGTAGATCTAAATTGTTTATTTTCTTGTCAAAAAAAATTGATTGTGTCAGTTTCCAAATCTTGCAACGGAGCACACTAGAAAACGAGATATATATCGCTAATGCTATGTGAAAGGCAATACATTGAATGACTTACCTTCGATTACCTGACAGGTGAAGAAGATGGCAAAGACGAGGCAGAGCTTCATTTTCATCAAAATGAGAGACATCCAATACCACGCAACAAAGACAGCGATATGTGAGCCGAAAACGGACGATCGATTGTATGCAAATTAATACGTAATACACTCTGACCTCTGCGAAAGTTCATATTTATCAAAGTTGTAGTGAGAGGCCAAACGTTTGACACACGCGGTCTGAATATAGATGCATGCATACGGTTTCAAATTTAAAGCTCCGTTTGCTGACATTTTCGATGTATTTTTGCGATACATGTATATACTTCCTCCTTGCTCTATTCCGAAAATTACGTAGAAATGAAAAGTGTCAATTTGTCAACACAGTAAATATGTGTGAATTGTCCGACGTTAATGATGGGAGAGCCGACCCTTTACCCTGACAAGAATAACATTTGTAAGACATGAGAGAACATGTGTGTACTGTAATCTTTGCTCAGTTGAAGATGAGTTCTACTTTTCTTAGGTTTGCCCATATTATGATGATTATGCTAAAATACCTTTCTATTTTTATAGAAATTCTTTTTTCCGGAATTTTGTTCGACTGGTGCAAGTGGAAAATCGAAGTATAGTTCAGTTTGCATTATTATGCTTTCAAACATAGAGATGTACTTTGTTTGCAGAAATTCCTCAATTGTAGATTGTAGTGATGTAGTGACTTGTAAGCTAGATTTGAATACCCTCTATGTTCTGCCACAAGTGTGAACTTGACGGATTGTTGTACTATAGGCCGGATGCCAAAGCACGTTATGACTAAATAAATTATATAGAAGAATTCTACGCAATAAATTTGAAGTGAATTTGCCCTGTAGCTCTTGAGAAGATGCTATTTGAAGATTTGCATGAAATCACTTATGACAAGCAGGTCATGAGTCCAATCAAAGTGTAAGAAGTCACTGCACCAGTCCTCCTCACCCTCGAACAAGGTGTGCAGTTTTGTGACGATAGTAACGCTTTCTGTGATTACAAGTGACAAAAATGTACAGAAGACGCATTTCAGAAGAATAATTCTAACGAAACCAATATGAAACAATGCCCCGTTGCCTTTGGCCCCTGATGACAAAAGGGTGATAACATTTTCATAAATCTCAGTCTTGTTACTGTAGTGAAATGATAATAAATCTCCTACCACTGAAAGACAAGCCTCTTATGAGATTGCTAGCTTAAGGAAAACATAGAGATTCTTTAATCACAGGTTAACCTCATGTAATTTTCTGTAGTCTGCAGCTGTCGTACATTAGTTTATTTATTTATTTATTTATTTATTTATTTATTTATTTATTTGTATTTATTCGGATAACCAACAGGAGTAATTCCCAATTACAGTCTCAACAAAACATAGAACATACATAAAATACAGACAAACATTAATAATTTGACGCAAAGGACAATTACAAAGAACATACAAACCATGAATAAAAATAGTTCATTACATTAGTTTTAAAACAAAGTTAGACAAAGTTAAGACAAAGTTAGTGGAATGCCAAGTGTCCAATTAGTTTAAGGGAGGAGGCCATCGATACTGAGCTAAAAGGTCATATGTGTTGCGACCTTGCAATCACTGTATCCAAGGTACATTTAAATGTTGCAGCTATGTTGTCGAGACGCATCTAGATACCGTTCAGTAAAGACATTATTTGTAGAGGGAAAGTCACACAGGCGCAGTTCCAACGACCCCCTCCCTTTGACATAGCCGTTGTGTGTATGTAATGCAAAATGTCATTAATGGCAATGACTTTTAACGAGGAACATATTAATTAATTTGCTCACGATAACTTGGCATGTTTTACACGACGAAATGAGTTTACAAAGCTACATACTTTCCAGCTTAAATAACATTATTGAGAAAAAGAGCCCATTTCTGTTAAAATAAAATTAAAAATAGAAATGTTATCGAACACCACAGCTGATCTCCCTTTACAATTGAAACACGAATGCAGATATTTCCTTGACATACTTTCATCTTTATGTACCAATTGCTGCGTGTTGTGTTGTTAAATCCAGAGTTATATGCAAAAAGATGTAATACAGAAATACATAGTTGTTTATCATTTGCTGTCGAAATATTAACAAGGGAAAACTAATCAGCTTTCAAAGGCTTTTGGCTCAATATGGTATGTTAAAACATGTCGTACACAATATCTGCCTGCTCTACGGTTAAAGAAAAACGTAGAAAGAGCAATGTTCTGTGAAGATTAACAATTTAAGATGGCATTTGACATGAATACATATTTCATGGTTTATTAATTGATAGTCATAACGCCATCTTTAGGCACTTCTCTCTTGCACAATATATGAATTTTACTCAAACCTCCTGTAAAGCGGACAATTATGAAATATGAGTCGTGTCGGTGTTGACGTGACCGTCTGATACTATTTTTCAGTGCAGTAAACATCACACCAAACTGCTATTTTGGAGAGCGCCCTCCATCACTACACATCATAGATACAGTGCTGATATTACATAATTATCCCCTCAACTGACAAATTTTACCACAGATGTAGCAAGGAATGTAAAATGGTTAAAATTATAGATGCTTTATTTATCAATTGAATATGAACACAATGTCCAGATTTTTACATTGATCTATATACTGAAGCCATATCGGATACAACCTAAAGATATCATTCTGAAGACTCAAATTTATCAACGTATTTCTCATATGACAGTAGTGTATAATAGGCATACATATGTGGCTGAGTATAATAATTGAATGACATCTCTAATTATAATGTTGACACAAAAATGATGCAAATTAATTGAAAAGACGCTACCATCGAGGTTGTAACATCAATACTGCAAACATGCAAGCTAATATAATTCCGCTTCTTCCACGCAGTGCATATTTTACGCAGTTAAATTGGTTGTTTCATCTAGCAAGTACAATTTAATTGCGCATGTTATAATACGCAATCGACTGGTCCCCTTGCACCTAACATAAGAGAAGACAAAAAATAATCAAATATATCAAAGTCAGGTTTGCAAACATCATTTTCATGACGATAAAGGTCATACAATCTTCCGAAGGCAAAATTTGAGAAATATTTTGAGTATCTCTTTAATTGAATATTAGGGAACGCGAAAAAAGACTCATGTTAGTGTTGACGTGTCCATCTGTTAATACAGAAATTGTTTAGCATACAAGAAGTTTGGAGTTAGTTTTGTGTGACTGTGTTATATGTATTTAGCTGATGAATCGTGCAAGAAAGTACCGATGTTGAAACTGTTTGGATCTTTCTAGACAAATACACTGCACACTTATAGAAATTGCGCATTTCTGTCTTATATAGTATCTTAATAAACCTACAAGGCCATCCATGTAACCTGAAAAAATAAGTGTATTATATGTCTCATATGTCAAATTTCGTCCCACTGTTCTGGAAACATGATATATGCACTTCATGAGCCACGAGGTCAAAGACCTCGGACCTATTTTAGTTTGTTCTATTCAAGATTACTAGAGTCAGAAACTGAGTTTTGTTATAAAGCCCTCATTCTTCGCTCTTCCCTGGTGAGGGTTGGGGGCGCACACTTTGTAATACAAGAGATTGAGAAAAGCTCTCGAAATAGGGCTGAGTGGTATTTTGACTCAAGGCTTTATTGATTGTCAGAGCTTCAAGAAGGTTAAATGCATCTTATTATTATTTTGGGCCTGGACAGAGTTAACGGGGGGGGGGGGGGGCTTGTGCCATTTTGGGCAAGGTAACTTATTAATGCAAGTGTATGGGGAATGTTTGTAATTTGGTGCAAGCACTTTTGAAGGAGAGCATTGCGTTTCGCACAATTCCAAGATACAATATGACCCAACTATAGAAAAATATACTTTTTACCTATACAAATAATCATTCTCCAAAGTCTTTTGTGGACAAAATATCATTAAGATGATCTAATTAATTAATATCTATCAGTAACAATAACTTCCCAAATCAGTCGAGTTTGGGGCATAATCCTCATATTCGAGCCGTTAAAGTTCATAGTCTTATTCCTGCACTAATGTTCCGATGACACCATTGTTTAAAATTATCTTCCGTATTTAAACAAAGCGATGTCGGCATGTATACAATTTTATATGCCAACAATTTAGCCATTAAACAGACATATTGCCGTTCATCAGTGATATGATTTAAAACAGGAAAGTGTGTTATTCGCCTATATCGTACCAGTATATTAATGGTGCAAATACTGCGATATGATTGGTCGAGACGCGAAAAGAACCGTGGTATATTGGCGATATACCACGCCTTGCATACGAACTAGCTCTCTGCTTGAGCAAAAATCCGTTTATGTTGTTCCACGCCAGAATTTCAATACACTGTCATGATATAATTACAATAAATCACACCCAGCGACGATACACCACTCAATGCAACAATGGTTGCATTGCATCACTTTTGTCACAAACAATCCATTCTTGCTACCTTTCGGAAAATTTTATATTGTAATTTCATTAAGCTTATTGCTGTTTCACAATACCGGACAATATTAGATTTTAAATAATAATATTTTAATTATTAATAATTGTTGATAAAACATACTTATCTCTTTTTATACGTATTTGCATTAAAATGGAGATGGGAACGGTCATGATATTTTGTGTATCGATTTTAAGGAAGGTCACTATTTCTTATGCTAAAAGTTTTGGGAGGGTCACCATTTTCAATGCATTCAGTATTTGAATTACAGTGCCGGCCCATCCCCACCCCCCGCCCTATTAATTCTGTCCAGGCTCATATAATTATGATTTTGAAATGCTTGAAATATATCCAGTTTAAATCAACAAAACTTGCCGTGCTCAATCTGTGCCCTCATGCAAACTTCGGCATATTTACCACTCTTCTTCAGTTTTCTGAGGGCGCTATTAAACCACTCCAGAACAGCACTGTCTTTTCGCACTCCTAAGTGTGCACCATCTGTACAGTTGATGACATCACCGATCGGTTCAAGTCCGGATGGAGTGCCAGCCATCATACCTGCTTTCTCAAAATCATGTTCTTCTCCAGGCCATAAGCTTACAAAGGCTGCATCAATCTGACAATGCAATGACAAATGATATGCCAATCAAACTGAAATGAATGTCATAGATCAACTCCGGATTATACAAGGTTTAACTTACTGTGGTAACTTATCATTAAATATATCTACTTTATCTTTTCCCTATTTACATATTTTGTTTTGTACTTGTCAGATTCTCGTATGTCCAATTTTACATAACGATGAAAAAAATGCGTAGAGAGTCAATTTCAATGCGTAAATACGCACGATTTTTGCGTAAACGCGAACTCTGTTAACCAATATTTATTTTTATTCTTGTGTATTTAAAGTGGCACTCCCACTTGGTAACATTTTTAAAACATATCATTTTAATGCCAGCGGTCGATATTTGACGTGGCGACTGCGCGTGGGTCGCAAGATATCGATAAAAACATGTCCTCAAAAAAGTAAAAGTTTCCATTCCGGTGGTCCACCTAAATTCACCTTTCGAACATCGAACGTTCGGCACTGGGGCCATTGTCAACTAAGCTATGGAGTACGAGTCTACGCTGACGCTGCTGTACGCCACAGTACCACTCGCGTCGGTGATCGGTCATGCCCCATGGGAGAAAGCTGAGTCTTGCTGACTTTGGGAAAAAACGAAAAACAATTTTTTCTGATTCCAACAGAATTCGCATAGGTGACTAGCACAGATACGTGCGGTTGATACATGGCGGCCGCCGCGTGGTATGCATATATTACGCGGCGGCCGCTATGTATCGAACCACACCTGACCACAAGTACCTGTGTGGCAGACGACAAAATGTAGTCATCAGAGGCGGCTAATATTTTATACGTAAAAACTGATATCAATGTGGTATTTGTTAAAAATATAATACAACTGATTGAGAATAATGAAAACGACAACAAAAACTTACCTGCGGTAAAGGCAAAATGCTGTATACAAAGTCTTCGCAGTGGGAGGTAAATTAATTGCGTCGTTCGAACTTATTATGGACTCCCTAGAATATCGTCAATCAGCACAACAACAAACATTCGGGGGATTTCGGGTCATAATCAGAAACGATCGTAAAACTTCGGGATGTGAAAATACTCTCAGGAAATAACATGTTTTTATCGATATATAGCGATCCGTACGCAGTCGCCACGTCAAATATCGACCGTTGGCATTAAGAAAATGTGTTTTAAAAATGTTACCAAATGTTAGTGCCACTTTAAGATGGTACTTCAAGTACAAGGGTCACAGTAACACATCAAACTTTGGAAAGGGAAAAAATGGTTCACTATAGTAATGAAAAGGTGTGACAAATAAAATAATTACCTCGTTATTTCCAAAGCCGTGATGAAGATCTCTCGGAAAGGCAAATGAGCGCATGTGATTTAAACTCAGTGTATCTGCTCCTTTTACACCATTTACAACGAGACAGCGATGGTTACTATACCAACCGTCAAGAAAACCTAATATGAAAGTTCCAATTAGTAATTCTGTATGGGCATTGCGAAAACGGGCAAGGAAATGCATTCGAGAAGGGAATATTGAGAATTTATCGTTGCCATTACGGCCTGTACTTTAACAGGTAGCTGCAATATGCCGAAAATCACAAAGTGTGACATGAACGTATACACGACTGCCAGATGTTACAAGGTCTGAAATGAGTATCCCATTACTTCAGCATTTTTCAATGCAAAATTTGTGACATGATTTGAAAGGTAAAGGTGGAGCTACACGTTGCCAACAGTATTTTTTCAAAGGAATATTTCTCACTCTAAGATGACAAAGAAATCCCTTCATACTATTTTCAAACAGCAGAATATCTAAAGTTTTGTATGGCAGCAGTAGTTTACTCGAAGGATGAAGGGGTTGTATATTTAGGGGAAAACCCCTAAATTTTGGTATTGATGATAAAAAATTAGTTTAAGTCTAAACCTTGACACCATTTTCTGAAATGTAATATTTCGCTTATAGGAAGAGCATATGTAGAAAAAACGATTACTTTACTTTGGATTATCTATCCTCATTCTGAAATGGCATGGGTTGAAAGACTGACACTCATAAAAATGTTATAAAAATCACGAGTAGCAAAATCAAATGCCTCTAATTCAAAATGTAAGAATTGTATTGCCAAATAAAACAGTAGTTTTATTACATAGCATTTAAAGAAAATAATTTAAAAATTACAAAAAAAATGACCCAGCCAGAGTTGAGTTAAATTCTTTGGAAATCTTGAAATTGGGAGAAAGGAAAATCCAGGAAATTTGGTGATTTGCATACATTTGCACAAAGTAACACTTCTTAATCAAGCAACTTACAACTGCTTGACAAGCTAAAAAGTGAATCCAATCAATATTTTAATCTTGAGCTAACAAATTAATTTAAATTGAAAAGATATTTGAAAAAAAAAGTGATTTTTGAGCAATATACGCTCTGTTGGGTAGAGCGCCCCCTAAGTCAAAGCAAATTTCCAATATTCATCAACTTGCCTATTTTCTTGCCTCTAATGTCATTGGCCATGAAATTATCTGGATTTCCAACGGGAACGAAAAAGCGCGATTCTCCTCCATAATTCATCCAAGTGTCAGACAGCGCCAAGGAGTGTATTATCTCGCTGTTCTTCGTCACAGCACAACCGTCAAACTGTCCTGACAGTATTCCTGGCAAATAGCCCATGAGATTGGCCAAAGGAGAACGTTCTTCTCGTTAGTTTTGTTTTCTAAATCAAATACATATCCTGCTTCTCTCCACCAACAGTAACTTGATACACAAACTATTGTCCTTGTCAACACAATGCATTTTCACGTGATACGATGTTTTTGTTCACAAATAAATTCTTAAAGGGACTAAAATTAAGGTGTCATAAATTGTTTATGCTACATAGGCTGCTCTGACAAGTTAACAAATGAACGTTTCGATATGTATCAGAGTAAAACATGAAACTCTTCAGACATGACAAGGTATTCGAAAATATTGAAAAATATATCAAAATTAAAAACTAACGGAACTTCCACCCCAATCCATAGAGGAAGGCCACCTCCACCCAGATCCATAGAGGAAGGCCACCACACATTTTTAATCTATCGATTAGTTTGTATGGTATTGGCATTTACTTTTCCTTTGGTGCTCAAAAAAAAAACAAATAAAATTTTGTGAAAGTCTGTATGGAATTGCCTGAAATCGTGGTTATAAATTGACTCTGAAAATCCGTCCATTTGTTGCGTCAACGTGGTTTGTTGGCAATATAGCATGGTGCAATTCTTGATTCGCTCATACGATTAACGCTGAAGACTTATCTATGGATGCCGAGATTCGATGTCATCATTGTATTAACGAATGCTCGTGATGGCACACAGATCTCCCTTTTCGATAAGTCATTCTAAACTGTTTCAGAGTTATTTACCTACGCCTGCAGATTCCATGTCACTCTGAATACCACCGACATGACAGTGGTAGTAGGGGGCGTGCTGAACGATGCATTTCTTACCAGCTTCCCTGCAAACTTGAAACGTCGGAAAATGAACATAAATATTTCACCAAGTCAATCCCTTCGCTTATTTACAGGAATACATTCGCCGTGCATTTTGTATTAGGCCAAGTAAAAATAGGATAGTGTCGTTTAATTTCAGAATACGTCACTCGCGAGCTATTAGATATACTGTACTTGTCGATATGAGTTTGGTGGTTCTTAAAGGGACCATGGCAGTAACTTTTGATATTATTCATTACTTTCATTGTGTAAAAGCACTCTCCTTGTTTTCACTAAAGTACATTCAGATATTTCAAATATTAATATTATGCTTGCAAACACTTTGTTGTGATCGACATACTACCGTCCTGACGTTATTGTTGAAAATGAATTTTACTCCGGACGAAAATACAGCTAACCACAATCCTATGGGACATATCACCTGCACAGACGTTTCTGACAAGTTTAACGGTATACATGTCAGTGTTATTAAAAAGTGACATGGTAGACTATATGTGAGAGACTGGTCAAAGATAATGTAAACACTCAAAAGTTCAGGCAACGGATTTTAACAGGGTTTGCTCTTGCTACTCAAGCTGATTAGCCTTTTTTGGCTAATACAGTGTGAACACAAGTAGCCATATTTTTTCTTGAGAGGTAATGTCAAGGGTCACACACATATTCATCTCAAAGGGTCAAAGGTCATATTATAAACAGCATTATGATAACCAAATATTTCAGAAGTCTGCCACTTTCTCATCATCATATGTATCTTCAATGCTGGTTTAATAATTCAATAAAAATAATGCTTCGTATCAAAACTCATGTATGACTAATGAACACTACTTGAACTTCAAAGAAATTGTGAAGTACAAAAAAAATACAGAAAAGTCAGAGTAACCTCATGAACGTGGCATGGCATGACATGATCACACTGATACTGATACACGTCGTCCATGGCAAAAAGAGAGCAAAACTCAGTAAGAATTTCCGACCTAAGTGAACACAGTGTTTTACAAAGCTGTTTTTAAATCAAACTGATTTAAACAATCCCTCGATATAAAAGTGACATTTTGGTGACATTTCAGCGTGAATCATACCTTGAAATAAAATATAAACGTGAAACAAAGACATCATGTACGCTGACGTTCACGTTCAAGAGCATGGTGTGAACCGTGAACTGGCATGTACATTGGCTGCACGTAAAAGCAACTCTACTTTCCAAGATCAAACGGTCCCCGTCTTGTGGAAACAACAGCACAGCAGTGAAAATTGTAATGGTCACAGTAAAAGCTCTTCACAGATGAAAGGATGATCGCTAAAAGCAACTGAAATTGCATGTTTAGACTACGACAACCTCCCGGGACAACATACAGGACAGCGTGAACGTGAACAAACAATGGCGAACGTCACTAGAGTGGGACTATTCTATTTAGGTAACAGGGGACAGTTCGGAGGGGCACAAGAACATGTCACGATGCTATCACGGTAACTTCAATGTCCATTAATTTCTTTGCTCTGAAAAGTAATTTTACCAACTTGTACGACCCATTATACTCTGAAAACAGTTGCGGAGCTTACACTTAGATGAGTACGGTAGTACTATGGCGAAAGACTCCCCAAGAAGTAAAACAAAATGACGCAATACAACAGAACAATTGTAGAACAAAGTGGCCGAACGTACACATTTTGAGTCGCCAGTCTGGCGATTGTTCTGACCGTCTGAGTCGCCAATGAGTGAATCGATTCGCCATTTTGCCGTCTGGTGAGCGGTAGCGTGAACACTGTTTAAGCAGCATTGAGGTAAAATGATTTTGATATGATACTATTAAATTACCTTCATCCAGGATATCCACGAAGAAGCCTTTGATCTTATGATCATGCTCATCTCTGCGTAAGGACGAGAAGGAGAAAACCAATTTCTTTAATTCTGGTTCATATCATATTGAAATGCTTTTTGCGTTTTGTACAGTTTATTAGCCACGATACAGCAGCCGTTTTTGTTACCATCCTCCCGGTCAGGAATCCGAGGTCAATGTAGTAATTTACGATTATAAAGGGTAAATTTGCATTTAGCGGCCTTTTTTCTAAAGTACATCCAAAAGACGGAAGCTGCAGCGGCGTTGACAGACGAAGAGACGTTTCTTGGGGAATGTTTCTGCTTTCTGTTCCTCTTTCTATAAGCAATACACTCAAAACATGACCACGGTAACTAAAGTGAAAGAAAACGGTTTCTATAAATACTCATCATTAGGAAAAATTTGCATATAAGAGATAATGTTCAGTTGAAAAAAAAAACATATATGAATTCCCATTAAAGTTACGCATAATAAGGAAAGTCGTGTGTTTTATCTTACGCATAATAAAAAGAACAGTTGCAAAGGAGGTCGACCAGAAACGTATACGTCCTATCGTCTGCTTTTTCCTCAAGCCTACTCAATATCGTGTTTCCCATAGCTTTTCCCAGTTGATGGAACATTAACATAGATAGTGTTAGATCTTGACGACTATGTAACCCACGGATAATGGGATTTAGGAAACTTCCATAGCCGTGCTGTGTACAGAAAAGAAATAGGAAAGCGAATGAAATATCACAGTGGATATTGTGACTGTTATCAACAATATCTTTTCTGTACTATATAGCTTATCTTTGCCAATACCATGGAGATAATTCAGTGCATCCATTACGTCGCCAACAAACGTGCGCAAACACTTAAAGTTCTTATCGCAAAAATAATCTTCAAATCTATTAGCCAAACAACAAACAAAGAATTTATGATATATGAAATTTAATCTTACTCGGCTCGCATAACGCGATAGCATTGCACGGACCACCGGAAGAGGAAGTCGTTCTGACAGCACAGACGGAAGGATGCTGGGTGACGTAAGAGGGTTACCAAACGTGAGTCTGAATTCATCTTGGAGATCGTCATCAAAAAGTCGATGGCTTGCAGACACGTGGTCAAAGTTATAATCTACTCCAAACCCTGTAGAAGAACTAGCATCAATTACACTGTGCTCAAATTTGATGAGGACAGAAGTACATACAAAACACCAAATATGACAGTTATAAGACAAATAGTTTCAGATATTAAGATATTTTCGCAAAATGTGCTATGACAGTGAATGTGAACATTGCATTGTGCTGCAATCAAATCATCAAATATGAAGTTATTCCTATATTGTAGAATTATTGTCCGCAAAACACCCTGTAATTCCTCAGTATTATTGACTTGTGTCTGTGTATCATTGGGAGATTTGTGTTGATGTATTAGACAAAATGTCATCCATCCAAGCTTTCTCATTTTCATAGCTGTTCAAGACCGGTATCTTATCGCGAGGAATACTTTTGACACAGTAAATCATGATGAAAAAATATACATACCGTACCATACCACACAGTACCATACCATACCATAGTTTTGATTTGAGATATATCATTGTTATTAAAAGGGCAAATCTACATTTAACGAAGATTCTTGTAAATTCTCACCCACCCTGTTCTGCCTTACTCCTTGATACACGACCCGTGTCGACTTCTCAATACATGTACATAACCCTTTTACCTGTAGCCAGTTTATATTTTAGTCTGAAATTCGTTACTTGCTTGACACAACTAATGGAGAAGGCACTTACAACTTGCTGATTTTAAGACATAATTGAATTTACGTACTCATCTTTACAGCCTATTAGAACACCTAAGAAGGTTGTGCCATAATTGCATAAAAGATATGCTAAAAGATAGCAGCAATAAATAGTCAGATGCTATTAATTGTGACCTATTGACTTTGTTATTTCTGAATGTAATATCTTGCAAAACTCATAAAATTCAATCTTAGCATTACATTCTAGTGTAAGTTTTGAATTAAACTTACACCAAAGAAGTCTTACTATTTTATTTACCTCTAAATCAACCATTCCAACTATAAATATGAAGAGGGCAAAACTATCAGGCAAGCAGGTTTACAGTCTAAATTGCCTTAACAAAAAGTTAAAAATCTTGCCTTGATAAATACAGTCTTGCTAATTTTGCCACAAATTTGACAAATTAAGCTTAGACATCCTAAAAGATCTATATATCAAACTTGAAAACATATCAGAAGTTTCTGAGAAGATTACATCAAACAATGGCACAAATGGTATAAAATGCGATGTTACAATTGTTACTGTGTTGGTAGGTTGAGTTTACACGTTGACTCGCCTTGGCCTGCTGAGAGGTACTCAGCATTATGGAAGTACTCACTGCAAGAGACGTTCATAGTTCGTTGGTACTATATAGACTTTATTTCTTTGTTGACAAGCTTGACAGGTGCCATAGCCCAAGACAAGATTCTTTCATTGTCTAAATGTCTTGGGTTATCCGATGTTTGTTCAGTCCTCCTGCCCTGTTTGATGTATTTCCTGCCCTTATCAGTTGTATCCTTCACTCGTATTGTTTTAGAATGGGGGTTTGAACGTTATCTTCAAGGGGTGGTTTTACTCATACTTTGCTATTTTATACTTGCACAAACATTAAAGGTATACTGTCACCTATTTCAATGTCGCCACAGTTAACATGGAAAGAGAAAATCTAACCAATCATAGATTTTAAGTGGGTGGCCGCTTTTAAAAAACAGCGCCCTCACATGGACATTTTGAATATCAAGGAAAGCCCCTTTGACCATGTATGTGCATATTTAGATTACAGGTGACTGTATACCTTTAAATAATATGTGTGTCCAAAATGTCCTTTAACACTTTCATTCAAAATACCGAAGTAATAATGGCAGTGGGTTTTGAGTAATCTCAGTGTACGACGACCGGACAAACGGACGGCTCGGTACCATATCTATACAGATATATACATAGTCCACACACGCGAGAGCGACCGACACCGTTTGACCCCATAAACCCCTATTTCAATATATTCACGTGACAAATGGGATATAACTATGACCTGGTAAATCAATTTTATTTGAAAAGCCTTGCTGATGTGATTAGATTGATAAGATCAAACTTCGCAAATGCCAGAAATAGAGCACAAATTTCAAAAACCTTCATCGACTTGGTTACATGCAGATTTATAAAGTATCTTATAATCTTTTGAAACACAATAGAATTGATAATTAGACGATCTTTTGATATTTATTTCTCTGACGCATATTGCAAAAACTGAGGGTTCATGTACGTGTACGATACCCCTAAATCACAATACTTCAATTTCAACCAATTTGCCCGAGGTCATGGAAAAAGTGACCTTCATATTTTGATGGTGCGATTGAGCGATCGTTAACAAAAATGTAGATCTAAATTGTTTATTTTCTTGTCAAAAAAATTGATTGTGTCAGTTTCCAAATCTTGCAACGGAGCACACTAGAAAACGAGATATATATCGCTAATGCTATGTGAAAGGCAATACATTGAATGACTTACCTTCGATTACCTGACTTATGAAGAAGATGGCAAAGACGAGGCAGAGCTTCATTTTGTCAAAATGAGAGACATCCAATACCACGCAACAAAGACAGCGATATGTGAGCCGAAAACGGACGATCGATTGTATGCAAATTAATACGTAATACACTCTGACCTCTGCGAGAGTTGATATTTCACAAAGTTGTAGTGAGAGGCCAAACTTTGACATACGCGGTCTGAATATAGATGCTTGCATACGGTTTCAAAATTAAAGCTCCGTTTGCTGACAATTAATTTCGATGTATTTTTCACTATTTTTGGGTTATTTTTGCGATACATGTATATACTTCCTCCTTGCTCTATTCCGAAAATCAAGTAGAAATGAAAAGTGTCAATTTGTCAACACAGTAAATATGTGTGAATTGTCCGACGTTAACGATGGGAGAGCCGACCCTTTACCCTGATAAGAATAACATTTGAAATACATGAGAGAATAAGTGTATACTGTTATCTTTGCTCAGTTGAAGATGAGTTCCATTTTTCTTTAGTTTGCCCATATTGTGATAATTATGCTAAAATACCTATTTTTATAGAAAGTCTATTTTCCGGAAATTTGTTCGACTGGTGCAAGTTGAAAATCGAAGTATAGTTCAGTTTGCCAGATTTCTTTACTGTGCTTTCAAACATAGAGATGTACTTTGTTTGCAGAAATTCCACAATTGAAGATTGTAGTGAATTGTAAGCTAGATTTCAATACCCTCTGTAATCTGCCGCAAATGTATACTTGACGGATTTTAACACTATAGGCCGGATGCCAGAGCACGTTATGACTAAATAAACTTATGTAGAAGTATTCTACACAAGAAATTTGACGTGAATTTGCCCTGTAGATCTTGAGAAGATGCTATTTTAAGATTTGCATGTAATCAGTAATGACAACCAGGTCATGAGACCAATCAACGTGTAAGAAGTCACTGCACCAGTCCTCCTCACCCTCGAACAAGGTGTGAAGTTTTGTGACGATAGTAACGCTTTCTGTGATTAGAAGTGACAAAAATGTACAGAAGACGCATTTCAGAAGAATAATTTTAACGAAACCAATATGAGCCAATGCCTCGTTGCTTTTGGCCCGAAAACAAAAGGGTGATAAAAGGGTGATCTCAGTCTTGTTACTGTAGTGAAATGAGAATAAATCTCCTTCCACTGAAAAACAAGCCTCTTATGAGATTGCTAACTTAAGGAAAACATAGAGATTTTTTAATCACAGGTTCACGTCATGTAATTTTCTACAGTCTGCAGCTGTCGTACATTTATTTATTTATTAATTAATTTATTTATTTATTTATTTATTTATTTATTTATTTATTTATTTATTTATTTTTATTTATTCGGATAACCTACAGGAGTAAATGCCCGATTACAGGCTCCGCAAAACATAGGAAATACATAAAATACAGACAAACATAAAATTGACGCAAAGGATTATCATGGATAAAAAAAAATAATTCATTACATTTGTTTTAAAAAGACTAAATCTGTTAAAAATGTCAATACCCGAGCGCAATTTTGAAATATCTTTATAAGTGCTTAAAGCACGTGGCAAAAAGGAGTGTTTAAGCTGCGTTCACTAATAACGATTAAGGGGGCTGGAGGAATCTCGATTGAAATGTAATTTTTTTCAGATCCCCCCTCAATACCCTAAAAAATTTTCAAATGCCCCCCTCTATATGATAAAAAAAATTTCAAGTCCGCCCAAACTATCACAAGCCCGCATATTTGTAAAGGATGTACGCGCAGAAAAAAATTAACAGGTATTGCGCTGTTCCGCTCGCAGGTGTTCGATGGTAACTGTTATTAGCAGTTTGTTAGGTAATATTTTTACGGCAAGTTCTTAAATTGATCCAGTTTTAAAGGCATCGCTGAACATTTTGGATTTATCGGGCTAAGCCAACTTGAGTTAATCCAACTCTGGCCAGGTCAATTGCTCCTGCTGAAGAGCACACAAAATGACGATCATGAGAGAATAGGAAAATTGTGAATTCTGGCTAATTGCCATATTGTATAAAACTGAGCACAGTGACCTACCAAAAATTTGTTTCAAAAGTGCAAGACATATATGAACTAGATGCTACTCAATACTGACAATACTGGAAGGTTAAAATATTCCATCAGATAAATAATATTTTAATCTCTGAAATTTTGGGTGTAATAACGGCAACTTTAGTCACATATTTTTCATTTAGTCTTTACTATTCAAAGATTTACTTTTGTATTATTTTATGACAAGAATGTGAAAATTTTTAGAAAATCAAGCATGTTGACCCTATCTTTTTTCTTTAATATTTGATTATTCTCATATGCCAGGATTCAAAAAATCCCAATAACTTTTCAAGTCTCCTTGTCTTCCATGTGTTACTCTCTGGCCTGATCTTGTGTACAAGTATGTTTCACTGTCATGAGCGTCATTTGACTCAAACTCTTCTTCAACTACCATGTACATCAGAGTCAGAGCAATCTCTATCACTGCTCAGGTATGCAGTGACAGTGACACTGCAGTAGCAGGGCGGTAGCTGATAGTGACACTTCCTGTAGGGAGTAGCTGTATTAACTTTGATAATTTTGGCAATATTTTTTTGAGTTTATACAACTGTGTTCTTGGTCTACTCCCTACAGCATGTTGTACTGTTCAGTATTAAGCTTGCTATCACAACCTATGTATGTGTACCATGAACATCACTTCTTGGTCTTTTGGCCAGAGGTCCATATATCTTTCTTTCATGAATTTGACTTTGTTTGTGTACCGTCTATTTACTGTATGTTCTGTGCTGTTTTGTGTCTATGTTTACAACTATAGTCTTACAAAGTCTGACCTAGTGTTATTGGATTATGGATTGGTATAATTGCGATTATTTTGTATCACTGACAACTGACTGTCAGTCTGGACTCTAATTAAATTATCACCTGATACATATTTATACAGGCTTTGTCAATAGACTGAATATTGTGTGTTTGAGCATGCTGTAGGGAGACAGCAAGAAACTGTAGTTGATAAATTGCATAGAAATTTTGCAAAAATCATCAACAGTTGCAGCTTCTGCCCTGTTACTACGCTCAAGTTTGGTTTTGTACAACAAATCACATATGTTTAGATTTTTTCGGATAGATAGAAGTAATGAAATGTGACAAAATGTTTCTAGATTTTTTAAATTATTGCTAACATTACAACAATTGGATGGCATAAAAATGGTATTCATTTTTCATTGAATTACCTACAAAAACTTGGAATCGGAAAATGTATAACAAAAAAGAGTTTAAAAAGGTGGTAGGAATGGGGGCTTGGAAACTTAGGGGGGAATGATTGAAAAGATGGGTCCACATTTTCTCTCTCTTTCCTCAATTCCCTCTTATTGTACTATCCTAACTCTACACACATCTTCAGCCATCTTGACACCTGCTTTGGAGGAACAGTTGGTTAATGAAGGGATAGAAAGCGTTATTTACTAGGTTAGTCTATTTTTTCAATAACAACTAATGCCATTGCCGGGGCTCTAACCTAGGACCTTCAGCATGTGAAGCACTAGGCTCTCTCACAGCCCCTCGTCCGCTACGCAGCTCTCTTCTCAACCATATGATGATGCGCCCTCAATGGTCTTTCTAACAAGCGAGGCTCACCCACCCAGCAGGATTATAGAACTCAACTGCTGAGGGCGGTATTATGGTCTGAGGTGAAGCTGGCGACGGCTGAGAGAGTCTGGTGAAGTACTAACTATAACCAATAACTTGAACTCCACGAGAACGAGTTGCAGGAAGAGAAACTTAAGTTCGATATAAACATTAGGATGATAATGCTGTACAGTAACTTGATAATTTATAATACTTACTTTTAATGAATTGAAATTTCATTTAAGTATTTTCCTCCTTCATTGAGTTCATGGTAGTGCATTCATTGCTTTATTGTTTGTCTTGTTTTTTTGTTTGGTTTTTTGTTTGTTTTTTTTTTGCATTTTGGTGTTTTTGTGCTGATAATATTTTTTCATATGATTTGATGTTTTTGCACAGTTACTGGAAAACTGTGTTTAATGCTTAACACAATACACTTTATATAAAAGATGTTCATCACTTAGCACTGTATGAAATGCAATATTTCATTCATATTGTGGATGAAAACGTGAACAACTATTCGTTAAATATGCCACGAAATTTACATTATAAAAATTGCACATAAATGACAAAGTGAATCAAGTACAGAAGCGGAAACAATTGGCTGCCAATGTCACGATGTATCTCACTATCAGGGGCTTGTTTGTTCGGTTGGTTTTCTACCAATTGACGAACTGCATTCAAGTACAGAAAGCAGACACAATCCGCTGCCAATATCATAATATAGCGTCCATATTGTCACTAGCATAAACTCATATCTTCGTCTGGTTTGTGCATTTCTATTATTGCACATCAGCGGCAGTGGCCTCCTGAGCACATGTCGTGACATTAGTTTTGACACCGTTCAAAAAAATTGGCACAATATGGTGTTTAATGTGCAGTGTTGGGTCGGTGAAGGGGCTTGTTTATTGAGTATAAAAAGTAATCGTCGTGACAAATATTTAGTTTGACTTATGTTTATTGTAGGCGTTGAAAATATTATGTGAGTTTGATGTTTTGCAATTTCAGACATTTGAGCAGCAAAGAAGTCAGAAAGAGACAGTCTTCAGCATATGCTGGCTTTTTATAGAGTACACTGAAACAATATAGGTGCGAATTTTAGTATGTATGAGAAGTAATACAATGAAACTTACTTACTTACTTACTTACTTACTTACTTACTTACTTACTTACTTACTAGTACTTAGTTGCTTGCTTGCTTGCTTACTTACTTACTTACTTACTTACTTACTTACTCTACTACTTACTTACTTACTTACTTACTTACTTACTTACTTACTTACTTACTTACTTACTTACTTACTTACTTACTTACTTACTTACTTACTTACTTACTTACTTACTTACTTACTAGTACTCTAGTGCAATCCTGTGCCTGTTCACAGTTACGATAATTTACGTCATACTGTTGTCCTTCGTACTCCTCAATTTTATCCCGTGTCTCTGTTTGTCTCGTACGTAAATATCGTTTGCGTGTTCTAGAATTCTGCAGGTAAAGACGTCATTATGTATGTGTGTAGGCCTATGTCAATCCACCATGGGTAGCAGCCACCGGTTTTTGGAAACAAATGGCGATGAACTTTCGATATGGCAGGCATTTTTATCTCCGAAACAATCCTGATATATTTAATGTAAACTGCATATTTACCATTCCATAAGGTATACGATAAAACCTTTATGGCATGCGCGGGCCCTTCTGCCGTGCGTACGTCGCGTTAGTGGCGGCTATATATGCGCTACTACTCGAAATTATTTAATTATTATATATAATCTAAGTTCTTCTCCCACTTTATCTCAGAAACATTGAAAGAGATACAGCTAATGCACTCTAACTCATTCTGGTTTGTGCAGAACCTGATCGTCGGTTTTTATGTAAATCACTAAACAAACGAACAAACAAACAAACACTTGAGTAAATCGCCTGGATAAGGTCTCATTCCAACTTTTCCCCACACAGAAACTGGGCAGTTTGGATTATTCATACCTATCTTAATCCTACTGTTCATAATGTTTATGTCGTAAACACATCTATCGCACACTTTAAACACCTTTCCCGGGTTCTTGAACCCGGTTGGTCAAAATTGGCTGTTCTGGCCTTTTTGATCACCCCTCTTAAAATGCTTGGAAAACAATTAACATTAAAGTTTCATTAGCAATTAAGCCAAACACCGGAGACATCATGAGACACGAACAATCGCAACAACACCAATTCAAAGAAAAGTCAAATTGGACTCCACGAACAGCAAAAAATACAAAAACCTGAAAGCTATCTGAAGCTGCTAAACTCGCACTTCTAGAGATACCCTTTCAAACAAGGAAACAAAACATGTCGCGTGCCCAAAGAATCGCGATAAACCAGCTTGCAAACAGTAGACAAATTACCATAAAAACCCTTCGACAAGGGTCGGGTTTTGTCTTTGTCAACACAAAAGATTACGTACACAAATGCGAAAGGCAATTACGCAACACTAAGTATTATACACAACTAGCCAGTGACGACACAGAACAAACAGTAAACAAAGTACACGAACTATTAAACAAAATGTACGAGAACAAACACATCGATCATGATACTTGTAAGTATCTTGATCCAGAAAACATAAAATCCGTACCCCGCAGTGGTACTTATTGCCTAAAAATTCACAAACCTCGGCAAAATTCTAAAAGACACACTATTCAAAACAAAATTTACTGAAGTAAAGAAACAGAACAAACAAACTGAAACTGAACCACCAAACGGACTCACAACGAGACCCAAACATTAATATACTTGCCTCGCTACTCGAAGAGCAAGACCACTAAAATGCATTAAAATAATTTTTCACAAACACAAACTAAGGAAAGAATCTACACTGCGACTGATGAGAAACGACACTCGGGTTTCGAAACGCAAGCGTCAAAGGGCCACTCTATCAACTCTGTAACACAATAGGTCCGGCTGCGTCTCGCCATAAGCTTTCCCCACACAAACAAAACATTACCGTACACACTGATCCAAACTTCCCTACAAATATCCGAGGCGAAACAAACATTTTTGTTAACACAAACAATCGGATAAGAATGTAGGAACACATTTTTGAAACGAATCAAACACAAACTCGACACAAAAACATTTTGGATAGTTAGGTGGGAGCCTCTTTCACACTTTTTACATTCATTGCTCTTGTGTGGGGGTTGTCAACCTGATGTAATCGCAAATCCTCAGATTTCCATCTGATATAAGTATGTACGTAAACAAGAAAAGTAAACTCATGAATTTTAATAGACGGGGTGGCTATGACCAATTTCAAGCCAGATTGGTCACAGCCACCCCGTCTAGTCTGTGTGGGGAAAAGTTGTCATGCTGACAACACTTAGCGTAGACCGTCTATAAGGTCTGACAACACTTATCGTAGACCATCTATTTATGTGAACTTGTTTTCCTTCTATTCAAGTTGCGAGTTTTGATCGCGCAGTCTCATACTACAGGCTATCTGGAAAACTACGCCATCGTGTTGCCAGCTCCACCCACCCTCTGCCCCACTGTTCGATGTCCAACCATCCTTCTGCATACTCACGATCGCTCAGAATCAAATCAGAAAAAAACTGTGGCCTTGATTGAAAGTACTTATCTTTGTACATATACATTGGCTCAATGAAATTAAGCCATCAACATGAGAATCTAGATAATTTCAAGATGTGCTCAAAGTCTTTTGGTTTATTGGCGTCTTAAATGGAAAAGACGGGAACGGATGTAGTGACACGCTAGCCCACACTGTAAAAATAGCGGACGCTAGACGCGTCTTTACGTGTTCAAAATGTAGATGTCGGTGTTCAAATTTGAACGGCTAGTGTTCATATTGTTAACACTAGTGTTCATATTATTAACAATGATGTTCTAAACCTGAACACTATGTGTTAACAACGATCCCCTTCAAGTGTTCAAAAACTCAGCATCACAGAAATTTTACAATACTGTGAAACAATTAACAGTCTGTTGTGTTTTTTACTTTACAATCGCTATATTAAATTTACTATTGCTTCACTGTCAGGCAATCGTACACGGATTTTGATGTAACGAATTTCACACTATGTGAAAAATATTTCCGGCCCACAATTGCTGAAAGCATGTTTTTTCTAAAAAAGGAAGTATACAAAATAATTTTACACGTTTATTACGTGTTGAAATTTTGAAAATTAGAAAAGAAAATCAGAAAACCACCATGAACGTTTTAATTTTAACATCAGCGTGCAAGAGGCGTTCTACTTCTAAACACTTGGTGTTCAAGTTTGGTGTCTTTTCCTATCCCATGATGCATCAAAACGGAAGTTGCGACATTTTTCTTGTAAACGCACCCTGAAGTCGTGATCGTGCGGAAGCAAGACCAGAAAGGGTAAGTTTCCTCTCCAAAATAGTAAAAGTTGTTAGATTTTTGAAGCATCTATATTATCGTCCTTTGAAATTAATTGTATTGTACCTTGAAATAGCTTAACTACGTGAAGAAACCTTTTTTCTTTCAGTGGCTGCTATACCAACAACGAGCTGTGACTACGCCGTGGTACTTTTGGCCATGGCATATCGATCGATCTCACTCGGGTCATGCAAGGGTCATCGCAACACAACTGTAGCGATAGCCCTTGACCTGAGCGCGATCGATACGTCTTGCATAGTACCGCTGCGTAATCACAGCTGACACATGTCTTTTAGTAGAGACAATCGCATGTAAAACATCAGTTAAACATGATAGAGTACACAATGTATTGTTTCAGCATATGAGAGTTTGGCTTTTTTATTTTAATCAGTTGATGACAAGAAGCAGCAAATATTTTGTAACAGTATTGAAGAGAGGCACTGTATATGAAACTCTCCCCTTTTCCTTAACCTAATCAGCCCCTTGTCTTTCATTTAAAGCTTCATCTCGCCATATTACCTATTGTTGCATTTTTTTCAGGATGTAAAAAGTTGGATTTAACTGAAAATCTAAGAGTTGTTATAGAAGCTGGTGGTACAGATAACGAAGAAGATGAGTGTACAGGTAGCTGTCTGGAAACAATCTTGAGAACCTCAGTTCATCTTTAATGTAGATTTAAACTTCCAAGGGTCAGTAACTGAATTTTGATAATATTTCTGTATTTTTGTTTTGAATTAATCTACGTTTTGGTAGCATGCTATGATCAACTAAATGTTGCCGGAGAATAAGCTTTCACAGACGTGTAGTCTCCCTTATTTAAATTAAAGCTGAAAACGACAGACCATTCTGAGTAAAAATGTCCACTCTGAATTACTGATTTTTCTGTAATTTTCACTCTGAATTTTCTGTCAACTGATGAAGGAGACTTCACGTCTTTGAGAGCTTATGCCCTTGTAACATTTAGTTGATCATAGCCTGCTACCAAACCGTAGATTATTTTGTATTGTAGCTCAACATGTCTCTTGTAGTTAGCAACTGGGTTTTAGCTTTCCTGTCAGCTAAATAGGTGGATGTGTAGCATCGTCCTTAAATTTGTACATCCAAAGGTTTTTCTTCAAAACAGCCTGTACGAATCCTTTAATATTTGGATTACAGATCCCAAGGGATTACCCTAATCACATATGTTCAAATTATGATGAAATATGCAAATTTATATTTTTGAGGCTAATTTTGCTATTTTTTGGCAAAAATCTTATTCTCTTTTACTGACGTCTTCAATATTTGGTAAACATGTCCCTAAAAATGACCTTTGTCAAATTTGTGCTAGTTTTATGAAATATTCAAATTTTCACAGCAATTTTTGTCATTTTTGGTCAAAAAATCTTAAACAGATCTTTTTCAAAACTGCTAATCGAACAGCTTTGATATTTAGGACATAGATCTCTACTGATAGTCTTTTTCAGATTGTTCAAATTATGCAGAAATTTGCAACTTTGTATTTTTAGTACATTAAAGACATATCAGACATTTTTAAGACATTAGGGATTACCAGAATGTGATATATTCAAGTTATGATGAAATGTACATTTTTTCATTTTAAGGGTGATTTTTACAATTTGTGGTAAAAATATTTGTATAAAAATTAATAGCAGGGTACACCAGAATTTGAAAGGTCTTTACGAATATCTTTTAAATTCCCGAGAAGTATATTTTTGAAATGTCACCCATTTATTTCAGGGTTTATTTAAAGATATTACAAAAAAACAAACCTTTTTGTTTATGAAGGACTTTGTTGGACAAGGAAATAGGTTTTACCCTGCCAAGGACCCACTTTCCCCACTTTCTGCATGTTGTGCCTTACTGTGACACTTTGACAACTTGACATGTTGTGTTTACTTTAGTGTTGACAACTACATACCATGTGAACCAGAGAAGCCTTGACTAACTTCTTTTTTCTTCAAAATTTACAATTGTCTATACAAGAGGAAATGTCTTTAAGAAACCATCTTACAAAAATGCAGAATGCATTTCATACATATAGGTCCTTTCAACACAATAAGTATGCCAGATTTTGAGCTTTTTAGATGATTTTTTGTACATTTTAAACATGTATGAACATAAAATGTAATCCACAATATGGTGATTTTTATTGCTTATTTTTGATAGGAAGGTGTTAACACTGTTGGTTTTTTCCTCTGACAAACTTTACATACAAAGTTGCAATGTTTGTTTGCCCATTTTACAGTAAATTATTGTATTTTACTCTAGAAATGTTTCGTGTATTTTTAGAATAAAATAATTTCACTGGATATAAATCGTCTGTAATGTTATTTCCAGGCTTGAACACCCCCTGAACGCCCAAAATTAAAGGTGTTCAACAAGCGCGCATCATGTGTTCTAGCCTTTAACACACTTATCGTTGAACGGCGTCCATGCGTTCAAAAAGTGTTACAGCCCTTTGAACGCGTAAAAGCGTTCAATTTTTGAACACATTTCCTGTGCAACGTGTGTTCAGATATGGAACACCATGGTGTTCAATATAATGTCTGATGAACACGTAGCGTTCAAAATCTGCACACGTGTGTTCAAAAATTGAACGTTGGTTGAACACGTAGTGTTAAATTTCTGAACGTCCAGAGGCGTTCAAAAAGTGTTACAAAAAGGCGTTTAATTGGTGTTCTATCCTTGAACACTTCTATTACAGTGCACCCTACGCCCGAGTGAGCTATGAAAATACGAGATCTCACATAGCATACGATACGAAATAAAACTGCTTATCCACACAAGACGTTTGAACAACTGATTCTTTTCCCGACTTTTTTTGGAATATGGACAAATGCAAAGCAACTAATGTGCCAGTCTCAGAGGTAAATTTATTTAATGCAGGCCATTTTAAATGAAGATTACGTCATACGTCAAAAAAGGTGCTGAAAATTGAACAACTAGTGTCTCCGAACAGGTTTATTTACGATGAGAGTATGTTCTTTTGGTCAAGGTAACAGGGAATTCACGACACTCCTTCCTAAAATCTTCCCGGTCCACCAACGGGTCCTGGTGGGTTTGGGCCTCTTCCAGGTCCTCCAACGGGTCCTGGTGGGTTTGGTCCTCTTCCAGGTCCTCCAACGGGTCCTGGTGGGTTTGGGCCTCTTCCAGGTCCTCCAACGGGTCCGGGCGGATTTGGTCCCCTTCCAGGCCCTCCGACCGGTCCTGGTGGATTCGGTCCCCTTCCAGGTCCACCCGCAGGTCCCGGTGGATTCGGTCCTCGTCTGAACATGTTAACGTCTGAAATGAAAAGCATCCAAATTTATCAGTACAATATCTTGAACACTACCCGCTTTGAAGACACCAAAGCGTTACAAGAAGAGTGTAAGAAGTCATTAAAAACGGACGTCTGTATTACAAATTATATAGGACAACTCATCCGGTCTGAATATTGATATGTTAGGCCAGAGAAAAAAGTATTGTTCATCAGATTTTGGACCAAGGTTCAGGAGCAGCCAGCGAAATCTGTTTTTGTTTTATTTTTAGGCCAAAGGTAACATCGGTCCCCTGGACTTTTGCCAGGATGCAGACAAGGCAAAATAATATTTTCCCCTTTTAGGCTAACCAGAATATCTCAGACAAGATACACTGATACTGGTTAGGGAACGAGCACAATTAACGGCAGGGGGCTGGAAGAGAAAATATGCGGCTGACTCGCAGCGTGTTTGCAAGGTTATATCTGATTGGTCGATTGTCACTATTCACAGCAACTTAGGGAGTTTATTTGTATTGTTTTAATTATATTGGTAAGATTCAGCCAATCATAGGATAACAGCTTCGAAATCGCTGCAAGTCGCCCCAAAATATGTGGTGCATATATTTTTTACAGGCCCCCCTAACACCAGCTAAAATTTTAGTGCCCCCCCCCCATCACCGGCAACAAAATTATTGTGCCCCTCCTCAAAAAAGAAAGATTACATAGGTACAAACATGTACACATATATATAATCCTTACAACTTTTAATATATGCTTTAGTGAAAACAACATTCTTGCATTCTTGAAATAAATAATAAACAAATACATATATAAATAATAAACAAACAAATAACATATGTTCAAGCTTTACTACTTGTAACACCTACGCTACTTTTCAGTATTGTGTTGTGCTATTTTAATCTCAAAGAATGATGAAATTGCCAAATACATTATAAACAATCTACAAGTTCATTCAGTGCTTGTTATAGTTGTCAAAATCCCACATGCCCGCGAAAACCCGACGAGGTGTAGGGCGCCGCCAGCGGCAGTACTAAAGTAATTGAATTTGCCGAAATCAAGAAAAATACAAAAACGTGCGATTCCGATGGGCAATTTATGTTTTCTTTCTGGCATTAAATACTTAATCCATATGTACGTCAATTTGGCAGTCATACGTCAGTAGGTGTTCAGGCAATAGCGTATAGCTATGCGCATAATATGGAGAAACAGTACTATATTTGTTGCTTTTACTAACGATGGCGGTAAAGAAATTGTGCGGGCACAAAAGACTCAAAATGGCGGTAAAATTAGCTGTGGGTCCATAGCTGTGGTGTTTTCAGACGGGATTCCTGCCTTTTACGGGCTGGTTTTTTACGATTTTAACCCCGTGAGGTTAAAATTGTAAAAGTCAAAACCACTGAGCCCGTAAAAGGCGGGAATCCCGTCTAAAAACACCACAGCTATATATGGACCTACAGCTACGGTAAAATGTGCGTAGTCTAGATCTCAGTGTCATTCGGCATTTGTCGAATACACAGTCTCGTGGGACGAAGGCCAAAAGGCGTCAAGATCTAGACTAAACTGTTTAAATCATCGTGATTGACTTGCCGATACATTCAGGCGAATGAAAAATGTACGTAGTTAATGTGTCACAATATATCCATTACATAATGCCCTTTCAATTTGGTCTTTTGGAGTGTTCACGACAAATATACATAGTCATAAACAAAGAGCTCTGTTTTCGTCAGTTGCCAACATATTGAGCCGGTTTTTTTGCAAATTTAGATGGGACAATTGACTTGTAAGCACAGCGAAAGAAAGCAAATATACTTTGAAGTTGACAGTTGTGTTCGATATATCGACTCGGATATTTTGGATAGCTTTCAATTCCAAACCACAATTGTAAGATTTGAATATAATCTAGAAGAGTGAGTAAAGTACAATGGCTAAAATTCACTATAATACCTCTCTCTCTCTCTCTCTCTCTCTCTCCAAACATAAATACACTCTTTGTACAAACAGATGATCAATATTGTTGAGCTCGTGGATTAAGGACAGCTGCTGAGACCACGGTCCCTTCACACGGGGAACGTAGTGAGACAAATTTTCTTGCCAAGCTGTTTCGGATTCGGTGAATGACTGGTGCATAATATTATAACTATACTTTCAACAAAAATCAACGACTAAGTCGATATGCGACCGACAGCTAAGGACAGTATAACGAATTGGGTATTCGTCTCCGTTCTGAGCGGACCTCCTCACTTGACTCCCTTGATCTCATTATGATACTATTTTTTGAATGATAACGGCTTACTGAAATTTGTTCAGTTCATGTACACTGAATTTTTCAACTGTGTTCATTATTATGTACTACAAATCTGATCTCATTGCATTGATACTATGGAAACTGTTCAGGTCACGAGATCCACAATAACACTGAAGCTTTGTTGCCAAACATTCTACTTGACGCCGTCGCTGCGACTACTGCACTCAATGCAGTAATGTAGAACATTTCCTTTCAACTTTCGAAGTGTTCAGCGAATGACGTCTCAAACATATGGTGAAAGTTCAACGTTATTCTGAATAATGCCTGTGTTACTCTGTGACTATTTGTTCAGCGGTGACAACTTGCCTAATCCTACATTTTTGGCCTACTGTTTTATTTTTCGGCTCCAAGACTGAAATATTTGCTCAAACTTTAAGTAGTTATAAATTCACAGCTTTCGAAATTCAGAACTAACCCACGGGTCATGGAGCGAAATCTGATATCAGAGAAACAAATTCTTTTAAACAAAATTTTGATTACTAGAGAAACAAAATATTTACCGACGATTGAACTTAAAAATGGCAGCCATCCCTGTGTTAATTCTACAGAGGAAAATACAATTTCAAAAACCATTGGAACTTTTATTTACTCTTGAGCTTCATGAGCCGTAAGAAATGTTGAACAACTGTGCGTTGTAAACGTTTGAGAGTCTATATCCCTGTCCCTGAGGTGCATTCTTCCTTAAGTCACGTGACAATAAATTTGCATGAGCTGGAGATACAACAGAAATAGTGCTTGGACTCATTATCGGGCACAGCTAGAAATCAAGATGGGGTCAAAATATCTTAATCAACTGACGTGCCAAGAATAAGCCAAAAATTACCGCTGAGCTAGTTCTCTCCGCGGGAATAAACTTGGCTTGTCTGTTGCCTGTCCGGACTCATTTTGAACTCCTTAATAAAGTAAGTGAAGTTTTCACGGTCTTGTGTTCTATGTAAATATCGAATATTCACTTTTATCAAAAGCGTTGACCCAGGATGAAAGGCCACTTTGAATTTCAAACATCGGTAAATTTAAATCTGTCATTTTCAACATCTTTTAGAACAACATTGCACGGTGGTCCTCGTTCTTTTTCTTCATCAATAGGAAACAGAATTGGTTGAACGTCTCCATAATCTGTGACATTATTCGGCCAACCATTTTTTCTCGGGAAAACCAACTACATTTTAGAATTTTACCCAATTAGTAATTTCTATTTGCCTTTATTGGTTAAAAATAAGGTTGGCCGCAAAAGATACCGCACTGAACGTGTCATTCTTAATTCAGTAATAGAAAGCTAACAGTGCAAATTCAAGATCGAAAATTGGTCCAATTTTAATGTAAATGGTCAAGTGAAGCGATGAAATCATGAAAGTTTCCCATATTTCGACTTTCATTCTCTGATTTCAGGGTGCAAAAATTGTTGGCCGAATAATGTCATGGATTCTCCGTGAGCAAATTACAAATATGTTAGTTCCAAGACACCGGCTACCTTAAACTAGCACGCGCCTCAAAAGAGAAAGACTTAAACCTTTGCTCACATTTCTCAAACAAAATTCGGAAAATGAAACTTATAAGTCGGCGCCAAGGGTCACAGTGCAAATTTGGTACCGTCAACTCATCGGGGAAATATTAAAATTTTGATTTTCAAGAAACTAAGACGATTAAAGCTTAAGTTACCTCATGAGCTTCAAAATGCGTTCCCACGACCTGTAGAGCAGAAAAGTAATCTGAAAATTTGAGAACGAATACCTTTACAGAGACGTATAATGTACATTTTTAACAATAAATGCTTATGTACGTACCTGTTATTGATGGCAGAGTCAGCCGATGTCTCTGAGGTTTGTGTGTATGGTTCAGTTCAGTAAAACCTGCTGTAAAAAAGTGAACGTGGTAACTGATACGAAAGACAAAATATTTGCCCTGACGGATATGGGCGATACCATCCTGACGGCAGGGGTTATGAAATATGCCCACCACTGAAATAACAATTTGACTTACGTGCGCTGAGTAGAAATAAATGGGTTACCATGTTTGAGATTGGTGTGTAATGCGACAGTGTTAGGCTGTCAACGACTTCACGAAAAAAAATCACAAAATCTCGACAAAATAAGGGCTTTCGATACATTCGGTTCACCATAGCAACAAGTTTTACTCACCTTGTAACTGGACTGTTCCATTGAGTTGAAGGGAATTCTAGATGCAATGGTCGTTAGGTTGTTCGCGACGATCGTTTTTTTCATTTCAGAAGAACGGAACTGTCAGGTATAAATTGACCTTGCAAACTCGAAGTGGAAACCTACGGAGACTATGAATCAAGCTGTTGACAGAGACGTAGGCACGGCCGTAAACATAATAGCTTGAACGTAAGTTTATAATTCGGGGTTTTTTAACACGGCGAAAACTGAAACATCGAGATGTAATGGATATACACTGTATTTTCCCTAGCCCTGTGTACAGGTCTATGTGTTCTCGGCATTATATGGCGTTATACCGTTGGGGCCGTATAACGCCGGGAACACACAGACCTGTACGCAAGGCTATATTTTCCGATACATGTATCAATATGAAGGGAAGATGTCCAAGTCTTTGTGGAACAAGTATTTTGATCTAGTTTCTCTTGTGAGTGTCGCAAATAAACTCAGCGAGTCCTCTTGGCCTTCGGGAGACCCTCCCTTGTCACTGAGGGCGCAGCAGATACATCTCGCATTTAATAGAACCCTGGAAGCTAGTCGAGGCGCGCCGACAAACATTGACGTCTGTGGGGAGTTATTCGGAGGTAGAGGCTCATAGGGGTAATAATTTACTGAAACAGTTATATCAAGCGATTCCCTAAAATTATCATCTGCAGGTCAGTCCCCAGTGAAGAGGACTAGGCGGGCAATCAGTAATATATAGATCAGTAATATATGTGGGCTGATTTTGTTGAAAAATGATTGCCGTCGCCATGGAGTGCGCCCTCGAACGACGGATATTTAATTCATTAAAATTTGATGATGATTAGCATGATTGTCGTTTTAATAGAGGAAGACACTTTCACGATTATTAACCTTCACGTTCCCATGTGACGCAGCATTCGTGCAATTGTGAGATGCATCCTGGGTAATATTAGTGACATCCTTTAGTTCATTGGCTTAATGTATTGCAACGTCGGGTTATTAAGAAATCCGTATTATAAATGCCATGTCGCTCGAAATCAGATTTAGATTCATATGTGTGTTTTAATTTGTTTTCATATTTACCTGCATTCTGATTGGCTGCATCCAAGGTAAACCGAAAGATTCAGTCGTAGTGGGTCTGCGCCAACTCAAATCGTTTGGCGGACCACCCATGCACGACTGAATGTGACAGTCTATGTCCAGGCCTGCTCCTCAGTCACCGACATGAGAAATAGATTTGTTTGAAGATTAATGTGAAGTTGTATCTCAACTATCGCTGTTTACCACACAGTGTACGTTGAGTGGATACCCTATGGTATCAACGTTCCGATTGTCAGTCGGTCAGAGTTAAAGTTAGTTTGACAAACAATTGTACATAGCTTGAGGGAAATAGAGCCACGGAAATAAAAAGAATGTGAAAAGAGAGGCAATTATCAATACGCAATGGTAAATATATATGCCACTGATGATATAGATACAAAATGTACACCACCAACAAACGATATGAGTACAGCATGTGGCTTTCCTCCATCGATACAGATAGTCAAGATGCAGAGGTGATCGGTAAGCTAAATGGTCCAGTGTGTATTTGAAATATGTTAACGTTGTTTTCGTTCACTTAAAATGTTAAAAAGTTCAATTCGAAATGGGGACACGCAATCAAACAGTTACGTAATAGAAGAGCGAGAAATCACAAGAGAAGTTGGCGAATAAATATGACCTTCAGTTTACACTGTAGTCGTTGCGTCATTGATGTGGACATTTGGGGTGTGTTTTTGTGATTAAACGTACAGCCGCTATGCGGTGGTAGGTATTACGGTGATTCAGCGACAACAAGCCAAACACGTTTAAATATCTCTTCATTGGAGTCAATATCGTCAATAAAATCTAGATTTTACAGAGAAATTCAGATATGAGTTGTTGTAGAAATGGACTTTGTGACGAATAATCAGTAGAGTGTACGTTACGAACCGAGACTGTCTAAGAGTTTAATTATTTGTAAATCTCCTTGCAGGTCACTGTGACACATTTTGTAGAAATTCAATTGGTGGAAAGGTCTACCTATGCACTGAATACAACGGCGTTGTGTTTCTAAAACTGAATCGTTTTCCTATCTTGAAGAGAAGACTATATTTACGCGTAAAGTTTACATTGCCTGGGTTACTGCCGTGATATCATCGTACTGCCGCCAACACCTGCTACGATCCGAAGCTTAGGGGTGGACCATTTGATATCCTGAGGAGGGTCTGGAAGAGTTAAAAGGTTGAAATTTTTCCGTACCTGATCCACTGTTCAAAGCTATTTTCACTCTCTGATTACTACACTGGAAACTTTTTTTTCTAGCACTCCTCATTTGGATACTTTTTTCCCAACAACAAATGTACAGTCCTGTACTGTGTGCGGAGTAAAATGTTGCACATTAGATGATCAGGACTGCATTTGAGAAAAAGATAAAAATGTTTAAATACTGTAAATAGTGAAGTTTTAACTGTGAAAAGTTATTTAAACTTTTTACAGTTATTTCCGTTAAGTATTGAAGTTCATTTACTTCAAATTAAATATCTGTCATTGTCTGTTGCTTTAAACCATACATCTGAAGTTTTTCATTGTTTTACTTTTATGACAACATGACAATAACGGTTTCTTTGTCATGTGCATGCTTAGTATTTCCCACTGTTTATGCAAGCTGTCTAAATTATAGAATTCACATTTATAATTCATGATGTAAAGGACCACATTTAGTCGTGAACAATCACAGCTATAATATGCTTTTATTATCTTATGTTTGTCATCCAAAATTACAGTGTGATATCAAAATCTAGTGGAAAGAAATAGACTAACAAACAGAACAAGAGTTTAAAAAGCCAAAAGTTACTACATGTTCTGACCACAATTATACCCTTGGGATCGAGATATATGAGGAAGACATTAAAATATAAATATAGCACTCCCTAAATGTATTTTGTCAAAGAACCATTGTGTATCTGACACAGTCTTCAATTTGCTCCAGCAGGGCACCCTAAAAATAAAAATTGTGTTCCGGAAAGTAACTCTTGATTGATTTTTTTCCTTTCACCTTAGTGAGCCATCTTTTTTCCTAATACCCCTCTGGCTGATTTTTTTATTGACATTTGCTGGGAATATGTATATGTTTTTGAAAATCATCGAGAAAACCCCCCCCAGGATATCAAATGCTCCATCCCTTACTCTATCATCGACATAATCGTCACCTCGTTCAAAGGGGCTGAATCCATTTGAGATAACTCAAGCCTTAGAGCGCATCCCTTGTCAAACTTACCTAGACTGACTTACACGCAAAGATATCGATTTCGGTGTTTGCTACATGCTCTACGGTCAGGTTAGAGTGGTAAGGGACTAAGGTGGAATGTGCCTCGTCGACAAATATTCGAACTCTCAAATTTTTACGATGCATCGCTGGTCTACCATTTGTGGGACTCACGCTAAAGCTCATTGACTAAATATAGTTTTCACAGGCACCGTTTTTTGACAATCGAAAATTTTATTTTTCAATGTATTTTATACAGTGATGGCGGCTATTTTGAAATTCCAGTCCGGTAAATAATATTTGGTTGCTGTATTTCATTCTTCAGTATAAAATATTGCAAAGTGACCCCTGATTTCTGCTCTTGATTTCGAAAGACAATGTTTTAAAGCTTCGTTGAGAAAAGTTGGAGAAATGTCTTTCAATTTCGAGGCGCCAACTAATGTGAACTTGACATTCCCGAAATTCAATTCTTTACGATCAGAATGATACAACTGAGCTTAGGCCTAGAGGAAGCTTTATACGGGTTAAAGGTCACTAACCAAATGGCTTTACTTCATTTCACAAAACATTGCAAATTGCCATCACAGATACCATTCCATCGAGCTGTACTCTAAAGTAGCCCGGGACTTTAGTGTTCTGTAAATAAACCAGTGTTTTCCCGCCAAGCCAACGAAACGTAAACATGTTTGATTTGCGATAGTGTGATAACAGACAATCGGAACGTAACGGAGATTTTCAGATCAAAATCGGTGACGTCATCGAAGAAATGGGAAGTTTCCAGAAGTCTTATGTTAATGAAGTCATCTAGTCTCTCATTTGTTTGCTGGAATATGACGTCATCTTTTGTGAAAAAAGGCGAACGCCTGTAACTTTGAAGTGTTTAAAAATTTGTAATGTAGTGTAAACATGTACTCACTAGTTGTTTAACAGGAAATGTTGTCACCGCTCACTTTACTCTATTCCTTCTAAGATATTTGAGAATGAGGTTGAAAACCATGAAAAGATATTTAATCAAATGAATTTTGATTTAACCATGTTCGAATTAATTTTTCATGTTGTGTATTAAAATGATGGTTGTTCACTGACAATTCAAAGCAAGTCACATCTCTGTCTCTCTCTCTCTCTCTCTCTCTCTCTCTCTCTCTCTCTCTCTCTCTCTCTCTCTCTCTCTCTCTCTCTCAGTAACATTGTGGAGACGTTAGCACATCGAGAGTTTAAACGTTTCACTCCGTCTTCACACAATAGTAGATTCCAGTAAACCCAGAGGTTCATTGAAAGCTTCATCTTGATACTTGAATTTCTCTTAGATACATCTCTTAAACTGGTCCTTCTAATGACGCTGTTTTGATCTGCGTTTCGTTTGTCTTGGCGGGAAAATACCGGTTTAATACGGCAACCGTTGCCGAGAAACTCACAAGATGTGAATATCGATGACAGATGACACCCTGAACCTGAACATTCTGATATGTAGAGAGTGGTGCAATTATTGAGAATTCAAGAGCTAAGACGCTTTCTAGTAACCGTCGGGTGGTTTGCACAGTCATTTCGCAAGGCTCACAATCACACGTTCATAACTCTTCAAGGTAACAAGAAGGACGAACCCATTGTACATCCGATTTCAGAGCGGGGTATACATGGTAGGGGTAGTTTTGACGCGTGATGTGAATGATTTTTGCATCTTGGAAAGTCAAGGCGTTCACAGCAAGTTAGTGATAAATGGGAACATAACATGGTTCAAACTTCAATTGTTGTAATTTGTAATACGTTTCTAGTATTTTGTTCCCCTCTTGAAATACAGTTTTGTAGTTCCATGTCAAAATGCATAACCTATGTCTGATAAACATCCAATGTATTTGTTGAAAACGGAAGTCTATAGTCCCGACAACTCATTCATGATCATCGACAATATAATTGCATATTGAAAAACATATTATATACCCTTTGTTCTTATTAACCATTCCCTGTATCGACGTGTCCATGTAATCATTTTATCATTTTATCTAGTTTTCTCTGTTTACCTGATAACACACTTCACATCTCTATCATCACGTGACATGCACACATTGACAACAAGGGCCAACTGGTGCGAGCTAGTGCACACGACCCACTCAACGTCATGGGTACATCATGTGGCCGCGGCGTATGCAGCAACTGCCTCTATGTCTTTAATGGCAATGGCAATTATGTAGCGGCTATTTAACGTTATGTAATTCATCCAGGTGTACATCGTATACTTTTATGCGTACGATGTAACATGGGAGACAAAACGCTACGATGGAGATTATTTTCGAAATAGTCTGCCTAGTCACCAACCCTCATGAGGGGCACTTTCGACATGTGAGTCAGATTCTTCTTGACAAATAATGGTGATAATACAACCAGCACCAAACTTGAACAGTCGGTCCTATACTAGCTGAGAAACTTTCTTCAGCTGTTAGGAACATTCGAGTCATCGCATTTTCTATCGCCAGGCTCTGATTGTTCTTAAGTTTAAATGTTTTCAAAGCCAGAAGTCATATCTTTGATGGGTCGTCTGCATTTTTCCTTCATGTGTGCATGTATTTCTATATTTTACTCTCTTGTTTTTGCAGTTGCTCAGCTGACGAAAGGCTACGACTCCTTAACTTGCTGGAAATAATAATAGTTCGCAAATCATAACTTACTAGTCGCTGCAAAGTGTCAGTTTTTATTTCACCGCTGGCTCTTTTCTTAGTTTTTGATCTCGTACTGGCGCAATTTTTACCCTTTTCTTGCAAGGGTTCTATCATAGCTGTGACTCAGTTCGGAGATTGTGAATTTAGAAACAGTCCACAACGTGTACGGTCGATTGTTGATTAACATGATTAAATTGGTACCGAAAATGACGGACTGTGATATTATCAAACCGCACAGGCAAAATATGATTGCTGATATCAAAGTCAACACTGGAATTGCAGAACTAACACTGGAGTTACAGCGGAGTTGAAATCTGATCAAGATTGGTTGTTTCAACATGACATGACCTTCAATATTGTGTTTTGAGTATGATGTCACTCATCGGCTTCAGATAACAGACCCCTATAGAAACTTATGTCGAACAGAAAGATTATATTAGCTTTTGAGTATTCAATTGTGTCTACGGGCTCAGCAACAGATCATCCAGACACATTTAGATATAATAACTTCCCTGTAGGTGCATTTGCCCTGCAAGTTCGTTTTGATGACAGGGCTTGCAAACTGATCAATAATTTGAAAATAAAAATCTTTAAGCCGCATCTCAGAGAAACAGCCTGGGGCTGTAACGCTGTATTTGATATTGAAACATAATGATAAGTTACGTATTAATGTCATTAATTATTAATAACATTGTAAATCCTGTTCGTATTATAAGGAAGTCGGATATGGAGAAAATACCTCCCATGATTGTAGAACCACGCCGTTAAGCTTATTATTAGGATTATTTTTGTTCGACGAAGGCCAAATGTAAAATATGTGGCGTCGTTTTATAATGTTTTTGAAAATCACACTTTGGAAGGTAAGATTGAGACAAATATAAGACAGAGCTATACTCATCTAAATCGAAGAATGACACTTTTTTCCATAGACTGTTAGACTTTATTGAAAATAAAGAGGTGGCCAGTGCCAATCTCATGCACATTAGGATCAAATATCATTCTGCCATGTTAACGATACATCATTATGACCAATGCCACAACAGATGTTTGATCGGATTGAGTTTAACATCGTGGCAAAAGTTTCGAAATGACTTTGAGTGACGTACGTGATTTTCCCCGCATATGAATCTCAGACTGTTTTGAGCACGATTTTTTGATGCTTGATTATTTTATGCTTATCTCAATTATCCGAAGTGTCGATTGTAATCAATTACAACTGTCTAAGAAAATAAAGATTGATAATTGCGATTCGCTCCAAAAGAGTTAATCAATAGAATTTTAATTTGCATTGCATTCCGGTAGCGCCATCAACCTGCCCTGGGAAAAATATTACCTGTCGCATTGATAGTCAAGGTCATCACGCGTGCTTGACCCGCGTTGTTCTTATAATGTTATTGACGGTAACTCCCTGAGAATTCTTATATCACGCCACACCGATGTCGAAAACACCTCATTGGAACACTCGAATTATCATCAAGAATGAACTTAAAAAATTCACTTTCCCTCTCTTTGTTTTCTTCTTCATCCCTAAATCTTTTATCGCTTTCAGATTCTCCCGAAAAAATGCAAATGTCAGCAGAACATTAGTTTATATTTTAAACGGTACCTTTGACACGCATCAGATTGTACACCCACGCAATGAGCATGACCATGAAACCCGATCTCTTGCGATCAGTGATTTTGCGATGTGTTCTCTGTTTCATGTCTTTACTACTTCTGAATCTCAATTCTGTGGTTTGTGTTTCAGGAACACCAGTGGCAGCCGAAACTGGAGGGCAGTTAAGCAGCTTGAATTTATTCATTGCAAAATTGTTGAAAATACTGGACATACAACGTTGCCAGGCGATAGATTGTGACTAGCGGTAGATAGCAAACTGAAATCGTTCCCACCTGTTTACATTGTCTTACGTAACGCTATATTCCTTCATCAAGATTTCATATGTACAATCGACTCCCACGTTGATGAAAATTAAATCAATTTGTTAATGATTATTGAATACTTCGTTCTAATCCGTGCCATCTCCGCGTCGTCATCTAACTTGGCCAATCAAGTTTACCGTGCATCATCACCGACCAATAGCAACCCGACAAGTGACTCAAAGTTTCTTACCTATAACTTGAGAGCTTGCACATACGATAGGGCATTCTTCACAACGCAACCAGCAAGGCAACTTTAACTTCGTCAGGATCTGAAATAACTTGCAAGGTAAGTCATTTATTTGTCTCCAATCCTAATAAAGAACGCAGACAGGGTCCGCTGGAAGGAGCTGAAAAACGATGTATAGTCTCTCTCACTGCAACAGTCTTAGAATTGCTCACTTTTCTATTGCCTTGTATTACCTATATGCATATGATTCTTAGTGTTTCTATCCTATCGCTTTATCGCATGTGCGTACCTGAGTTTCAACAACTCCTCCTCAGACTTCTCTCGACTACTTCATGATTCGTTCTCATTCAGTTTGTAACTCTAAAGTATAATTATCGATAGTTCAAAACTAACTCTGAGTACAATATTTTGTTGCAGTGATTGCCACTGAAAATAGTTTTTTCAGTAGAAAACCAAATCCAAAGTTTGATATGAAATGTACTTTTGCGGAGGAGGGCGTGGCAGTCTGCTGCTATGCTTTGTCGTCAATAGTGGTTGTAGACCATCGTAATACTTAATTCTCAAGCTGCACGTTTCATACGGTCAATCTGTTTCTTTTTTCAATGTAAGAAAATCAGTCGTGCGTTCTGGCACAATTTGTGTCTGTCAGCCTCCTGGCGATGTACAGGCCATATCGGTCTTGCTTCATTTGAAGTGTTTGATTGTACCATAGCGGTTGGAGGGGTGGTGGCTTGTAGCCCATCATTCGAATCCAACAGGTGGCGTTACTCCTTAGTGTAACGTCTGTTGTTATCTAAATTCCAACTGATATTGTTGACCAACGCGTAGACAAAACGATACCCTAGGCTGTCCATGAGATTCGCACAAAAAGAATCAAATGTATGTTTTCGAATATAATCAAGAGAATGGAAAACCCTCACCATAAAGAACCGAGACTGTACTAACCTTACAGATTTTGCTGTCGTGTCTTGTAAGGGCAGCGTTTCTCCTTTTTTCCAAGTGTTTTTCAAATTTCAACATTTCGCATTTTAAAATGAAGTGAAAGTTCATTCAAAATGAAACTTACTTTTCCAATGAGATCAAAATTTTCGCATAAATCAAGTCATGCAAGCGGGCATTGATCCGCCGTGGTGCGATTTTACGGCAGAAGCACATAACATGTTAGTAGCCACCATAAGTCGTAGACTCGCAACGCAAAAGTAACATTTTCCGTTCGCTATTACACCTAATATGTCTTATATGTCTTTTTATCCTTTAACAACCTAACGCAGAAAACCATCCAAATGCTATCTTGAATTCGTCCTCTGTATCTTTTTGTCTTCTCACAGATACAATGTTTCGCAGAGGATCACGCTCAAGATCAAGATCTCGTTCCAGATCTCGTTCTCTCTCGCCTGGAGCTCGTGCTGCGCTGGCTGCAGCTGTAATCGTCAGGAATGCTTCAAGATCTCGTTCAAGATCTCGCTCCCTTTCACCTTTGAGAGATCGCTCCAGATCCAGATCCAGATCCAGATCTCGTTCCCGCTCTCCACCACGCCTGCTTGATGACTAAGAAGTCATGATCATGTGACTTACTTCACTTTTATCGTATACCGTAGAAAGGAAGATATGTACTGAATGTTTGTGAAAATACTGATTATCGATGATTCATCATCACTTCGTAGAGACTCAAAGATCAGCAAGGAATTCTGGAATACCCGCAAGAAACATAATGCCTCCAGTGTAATGTTCAAGGATGAATTTGCGAAAACTTTCACAACAGGTTTTGCGGAAAGAGTCAGCCATAGAGGGCGTATGTCGTCGCAAGAAGAGGCTGCCATGTGACAAGGACGTTAAACCGCTGATGTGTTCCTACATGAACGTTAAATACCAAACAGCAAAGAGGACCCTTTTTGACACGATAATATTGACATTCCGATCCCTGAAGGCAGATGATTCTTCATTCACATAAACAATTTTGCCGTTTATTTTTCTATCATGATCATCTTTCTGCTTCCTATGTACACAGTCCCTCCACCAAAGGACTGTGCTATGTATGACTTATTTTTTTGATCTTGGTTCTTGTTTATTTGTTGACCACTGTGATCAGTTTTCATCTATCGATTAAATATCAGTATAATAATGTAAGAAACTTTGTTTGTGAGTGATATATGACTTAACGATCAGTTGTGGCTAAAGATCGAAAGAAATACTTTTTATATCAATACAGACGATTATAAGTGTCTACTCTGTGAATAAAGTGTTCTATGGAAACGGCAGGCTCAAAGATTCAATCGCGTGAAGGCGCTCCACGACCAACGGCGACGCTTCACGCCACAAGTGTTGGGTTGGGGGGTCGTATAGCGCCCGCATACGGCCGGCGGACTATTTCAGTCTGCTCTAGTGTCAGGATAAGCATCACAAAATGTTGTACTCAGTAAGTAAATGGCTTATCAATCCTCAGACAGAATTCAGCGGCAACAATGCTGGTCAATACATGAATGGCTGGCTTATACCATTTCCTTTGTCAGTGGGTTATTAAGTCGGGCACAGAATAATTGTTTTGTTGGCTGCAGTTTGAGACCCACTCAGGGCAACTAAGAATTTTAGAAGAATTTGTAAACAAATGTTATGTTTTTCAGTAGTCCGCTGCCTTGGGCATTATTGACAATGACGTAACAAATGTATGGTCATTAGTGATAAGAGATGTAAAGATGTTTTATGGGTTCAGTGCTTCTCATATACTCCGTTACAAAACATTAATATGATTAATTATACAGTGCGCTCTTGAATGCTTTGAAATTGTAAAAAATTAGTCTGATAGTTGACATCTGTAGATTGGCAGTCACCTTTTGGTCAGTAGGCGGATTGATCCATAACAGGTAGCAATGCGATATCTGTTGTGGTTGCTGATGTGAATTTTTTACCGTTCGGTTTATCACACAGTCCACGTTCTCCACGTAAATTTAGCTGATTCTGAATGCGTTCAATGTAGGTCAGTGCACTGTGCACTATTCATCCTTTGAAAAAGAAGTCAAAAGAATGTCGGATTCCATACTTTTAATTTTTATTGAAAAGTAAGTATAAACTCTGTAATGCATCGCTTCATGTTATTGCGCCCTCTATAGGTCGCCTTCAATAAGTCGATCTGTTTATATAGAAATTCTTCGTTGTACCCACTCGACTTCAGCACAGTATCATACTGACCTTTGAACTTATCAACAATTTCCCTATCACCGTAACTCCATCGCAATGTGTGATTGATTGAAGGTTGACTTTTCAAAAGTACTCTACCGTGACCCAGTGATTTCATGAAAGCGGTGTTATATTAAAATCGTTCTTGACCAAACTTTATTGATACTTATTTGAAACATCCGTAAATTGTAACCAATCTAATATCATTCTGTAAGAGGAGCACTCCGGGAAAAATCTAGTATGTTATTGGCAAACTGCATGCACGAATCGTAACACAGAAAGCTAGACAAATGTTGTTCGGTCGGTGGGGATCACGGGCATATTTTGTCGCCTGAAATAATTCAAATTCGGATGGCGCGATTACGAATCGACGACGGTAAATACGTTGAAAGAGATGGAGTAGCCCAGTGTGCAAATGTAGGACTTTCTAGTTGATAAACATTGCATTTTCCCGAAAATTTGCGGCGAATGTCGTGCTAATATTAAGCAAATTCGTCACTTGATACATATTCACAGTGCAGTTTTGTAGCTTTCAGTCAGTGCGAGACTATGCCAAATGACCGTTGGTTGCGTCCCTTAGTTTATGTGAAGCTGCTTCGGACGCGGTCACCGGTTTCGGTACAGCTGCAATTTAAACATTGTGGATAGGCACAAAGAATGTTGGGATATGTTGAGCATGACAACAGACACGTTGTCTGGGGTTCCATACGTGCAGCCACAGACGGGACAATGCCCCATCCTTTAATCAAGATAACTTTGCGTTATAAAACGTTCAACCATTCCCCCTTAAACAAGAGAACCCCGATGTTTGCCATGATGAGTTTGTGGGACTCTATTATATAAGAACGGCGAGCTTGCTGGCGGGGAAAATATTTCAGTACATTAAATAGGTACTTTGTTCCGACGTGTACAAGATTTGAAAAATTAAAGACATAAAAACACAGAAATTTCCTTTTCATTCTGTCTAATGAATTCTAGCAATGGAGCAGATCTCGCTCTTACATACTTATATCATGGACAGTAGAGAGGTCTTCCCCCCTCTACTGTCTATGCTTATATTAAGTAATTATGAAGTGATTTTAGTGACTGAAGTCACACAGACGGATCCTTAATAGAGGATCCATCTAGAGTATCAACGATATTGACTGAAGTCATGGGGTTCTGTCATAATATTTATTGTTGTTCAGGAGCAGGCGACAATATTTACTATCAGAACGTAATACCGGATAATAACTAATTTGCATAATTTAGCGTGAAATAATTTCTTATCCATGGTTTTCTATGTAATGTATGACCTGTTTTCAAAACGATTTACAGTTCGCAAAAGACGTGAAATATTTTGCTTATAGTGAGCAATTGGTATAGTATTTAATAGCAGTAATAATGAGCTCAATCAAAAGCTAAAATACGTAGAAAATTTTACAGTTTTTGAGAAAATGCGAAAAACAGAGGGACCATATTATCTCTGTCTGTAAAAAAAAACAACCTTATTTCTCTGCCAACAGATTGGTAATCCGTGGTACATATCTAATAATACAGTGAATCGATATTGTACCGTTTCACCGTGTTGCAGAAGTTACCTGTGTCATTATCAATGTTATCGCTGTCGTCATATTCATCATCATCATCACAATGATAAACGCACCTGCAAGTATAACAGTGCGTTCGTTGTTGACTTTATCAAAGTTAACGTTAATCTAGTGATAATCTGTTGACAGTGTCTACCGATTAGTAATTTACTCTTGCTTGCTTGCTTTGGCGCATTAGACAATCAAACACATCCCATAATAGACGCAGCACAGTGACAAAACTTCGCGTAGAATTGTCAAAGGACAAATACATGGCACTGGGAAGGAAAAATAGAAATCATCACAAACTAGTGCTAACCATAGACTCTCGAGAAAAACTGTGCTAACATAAGACCAAGACATTAGATTGGCAGTATGAATGTTTATTGGCAATACATATCATAGTTATATGTATTTTGATAAAATAAACAAGGACAATAAGGACAATAAAAAAATATCAAGGAGAAACCTGTGCTGAGACCAAGCTACCTCTATCCCCACCCCGAGAACGGACATGTAACCAATCCCCTATGCAAACACGCTGTTGTAAATATGTTCATGCAAGGATCTTTACTGTTTGATTGTCCCGTGAATCTACCAATTGTGTAACACGTGCGTCTCCCTCGATGATATCATTATATCAAAATCAGTAGAGAAACTACTGTCTATGATTATATCAAACACGATCTAATGTTGTAGACACTCGTAGTACTAATTCACGCGCTTAATTTGCAATTGTGATGGAGTAAACTTTCATTAAGGACTACAGTCATGACGATTTGCAATTTCATTGCTCTCGTAGACGCTAGGTAGGAAAAAGGAGAGTATGGTATGGACAGTAGCCCGTTCGATATTCTGCCCCAAGGGGGCGCTTCGAGCTTAGGTTAACAATTTTGTACATTCTGATAAAGTTCGATGTTGTGGATCTTCGCTGCTGAATCAGAGTCCTTTATCCAACTGAAGAAGTTCCGGTTGCCATGCATCACATCCTCCACATTTGATTGTGAGGTAACTGTTGCTAACGAGGCACGAATCACATCTCCACATTTGGGCTGAACGTCTGTCTTTGAGTAGCGCTCCAATTGCCTAGAAACAAGAAAGATAACCATAGTATTGACATATTCAGCGATTTAATCACTTGCGGAGTTAATACAATTGGAAATAAATTTATCATTCAACGTCGGTACCATAACTTCATCAGGAAATGTATTGGAGCACATAATCTGAAGTGAGCAGGCCTCATTTTGGGCAGATCGATTTTTACTCATTTATGTATAGCTATACTAAGATCATAAATTCTTGAATAGCAAATTATCGATACTTCATTCTAAGACTATCATCAGAATCATCACGAAAAGATCAAACCTTTAGAGTATCTTCAATTGTTGTCAGCTCAAGTCGTTCTGCCTTTCTATTCGTTCGAGTAAGCATCGCCTGACATTGTTCAAAATTCTGCTTGAACTCCTTCGCTTCTTCGGAAGTTTTGAAGATCAAGGCAATTTGTCGCTCAGTGTTTGGTCCCTCCGCTGTGAAATCCTTAACATTCAACCTCCATGAACTGTCAGATCCAGATTTTGGCCGTAATTCCATCTCGGTATTCAGATAGCAGTCGGCAAAATCTGGTGATGATTGATCTCCTCTTATCGACAGTCGGATATGTCCGCTGATTTTCTCCTTTACAAATTTTAAGTTGACGGAACCATGTTCTATCCATTCTTTTGTGGTGTGATCAAATCTATCTAACCTAGCATGTTGTGAATACAGGACTTCGTCCTCGCCCTTGACAGTTGTCAAATCTGTCTTCTCCCGATGTGCGATTGTTACCCTGACTTGAGTGCGCGTGTCAACGTCTCCGCTCCTAGTCGTTTCTTCTGACGTCGCGGCCGTTGACGGTGGCGTCAAAACAAGACCACTATCAACCTTTGATGGTAACGGTGTCTCTGTAAATTTGGAAGATGACAGAATTGTTAATTAGAAACACATGATCACTGCATAATTCAACCTTACGTAAGCCGGAAATTCGATTAAGTTTAGGTTGTTAAAGTTCGGATGAGAACATTTAATCCCTATGTGAAGAAATATATATTAATAATAAAACAACATCCTGATAACTTGCCAACAAACTAAGAAATGTCATTCTCATATAAAAGTAATTATTTCCATGTTCGTCTAATGGTTCTCTAAATCTTTCTACTAGTCGTTTATCGTGTCATTCTTCATCTGAAACTCATGGATCCCTATAACAGATTCGGATTAGAATTTTAGCCCCACAGTACATCGAGATATAAAACTAAGGTTAACTGCTCTCTCAGATCGATCTTGCTACGGTAGATAAACATTTATTCTTGTCAAGAAGTTAGCGTAAGTGTTCATGAGCAGTTACTACAGCATTTTCGAACACAGTCAAGTTCACCGTATAAGGCTCGGACATAACCAATCATTGACGATGTCAGCCTATTTGCATACACTGCATGACAATAACTTTTAATTCTTAAAATGTGCAATGCACGATTAGAAAGATAAATAGTTGAGTAAGAAGTGAATCACTCTTTTCCCCTGAAGAAGTGATATTGTAAATGCAGTCATATCGAAATAAATAGCGTCTTCAATAGTAATAACTTTTGATAATTTTGACATTATATTTGTGCTTTATTACAAGTGCCTTTTCTTTCGATTTCTTCTTTTTCCCCGAAAGCATGTTGAAGTACAAGTATCGGCTTCGCTAAAACGATGCATTGTTTAACACGATACAACACTACTGTTGTCAATAAAAACATTTCATATTACGCATTTGTCGACCGCATTGATGACCCAATAGAGCCTAGGATTGGTGGATATGGTATTGCGACTAGAACAGGAACCCACATTTATAAGTACAAAAGAAATCATGAAAATACACAAAAACATTATAGCTAATGGAGTTTTCAGACAACCAAAGCTTATTTACCTTCCATGTCGACATTGACAACATCAGCGTTATCAAAATGCTTCTGTATAGGTGGGTTATCATTTTGATGATGCTCTTCTTCCTGAAAAATTATCGTTCGCAGAATTCGTGTTTTTGTTAACTGAGGACATTTCATCGTATTTCAAGCTTGTGTTATATCAAATTTTAGGATTTTGAGAGAACAGCAAACTTTTACTACTAACACGTATAAACAAGAAGTTCATACTTAAACTCTCGCAATCGGCTATTGAGCGAGTCCCTACCTTTTTATCCCAAGGTTCTCCGTCAATAACATTTGTCGTTTGCAACAATTCCATGCCATGATCTTGATCTGAAATTAATTATAACCAACATGTCGTGTGATTCTGAACATCCGTATCTTCAATTGGAATAAGCATAAGCTTAAAGCTGATATATTGCTATGGTTATATGATGTCAACACTGTTGTGGTGAGATATTAGACTTTATACAACAGTTTTTCAGTATGGGTTACAGTTTCTAGTTTCTATTTCACAAACAAATAATGGAGGAAAAGCCAAACGTTACAGCTAATGGAGTTTAAGACAACCAATATTCATTTACCTTCCGTGTCGACATTGACCTCATCAGCATTATCCAAATGCTGCCGTGTACCTGTGCTTTCGTTTTGGCACTGCTCTTCTCCCTGAAAAATTGTCAATGAATGTATGTTACTTATCGCCGATTTTGACTTTCTGTTTCCAGTGATCATTTCACAGTATTTCGTAATTGTTTGGATTCAGATTTTAGAACCTGAATGGATGTAAAATATTCTTTCCAAAAACATATGTTAAGAAGAGGGTTTTACTTGAACTCATGCCACTGACTGACTACTCCTTACCTTTTCATCCCGAAACTTTCCTCCGGCATCGGCAGTGGTTTGCATCGATGATTTCGTGCCACTATCTTGATCTGAAATACAATATAACCGATATGTTGTGTGATTCTGAACGTCGCTGTACTCAATTGGAATGAGTATGGAGGTGATATTTACGATCATTACTATGATGTAATATACCGAAGTCGTTAGATTCTTCCTCAAAACATTTTCTAACTAATGTAGAGTGTTATGAAACATGACTTACAGTTGATATATAATTCAAATAAATACGAGTTCAGACTCAAAATTTTGACTTGGTAGCAACCTCTTAGTAATTAGTGGAGACAAGCGGCGGAGGCAAACAGTCTTAGCAAGGCGCTCGGGCACGCGTTCGTGACCTAGGCATTAATCAGGGGGAGACAACTAGAAACAACTTCAAGCCCTGGGAAGCTCAAAACCTGATAGGAGCTACGTCATTGTGGGGTGCGATATAGTGAATATACACTGGCAAAGATGGGAAAAATATTCTAAGTATAAATTTATTACCTCCATTTACAGATTACAAACGTGATCTTGATATCGTTTACAGTACATGGTGGCTTCTTCTTTTAACACTTTAACCCACACGGACAATTTTGAATCCTGCTCTACAATACCGGTATTTCACTCTGTAACATCCACAACCAGACACACATTCGCTATCTCAAACGTGTGCGAACGGTTTTATTTATTCACTCAGTTGTATGATATCATATTTGTTAAACCTACAACTACACAGTATCTGTGATTTTGTTGCGTAAAACTGTCCCTACCTTTACCATCACTGGAAAATGCTCGTCGAGTTGTTCGCCTGTTTTAGTCGAATTGGATCGTGTCTCCACAAAACCTTTGCCTCCGTCACTACATGTACATTCCTAGAATGAAGAGACACATCATTCTATTTAGCATTGTGCGGTAAATGTAAAATGTTGTCTTTCAACTGTTGTCAAATGGACTTTTATAAAATTCCGCGAATCATAGCGAAGATTAGAGTTCTTACTACTAACCACAGCTTGGTGTTGATGTTCTTGGGCTTTCATATACGAAAGGCCCTCCAAATCTTCACTAATCTCCATGGGTTCTACTCCTCCACCGTCTCCTGTAATTAAAATTAAAACAATGTCAATTATATGAATTTTTTCCTTTGTTTTCTGCCAAATGATAAAAGCTGTCACTTTTGATGTGATTTTAATTGTTTACATAATTTTTCGTTGTTTAATACACGTACAGTTTGTTTTTAGTCTCCCATAACACAAAGCATTCCGATGCAAACACAACGCTTTGTAGGCAGACGGATTCTTATCCAGACACATTGTTGCATAATTTTGGAGTCGCAAAAATTTATCAAAAGTTACAGCTCGTGGTACTTTAAACATTTATCAATGTTCTGAACTGACTGCAGGAAAATTGTATGAATTTAGACCTTTATGTATACGCAATCCTTTTATTGACTTCCTCATGATGAGAGAAGAACGGAATGCAAGACGAACATAGAGGGCGTCATTACGTGCTATTGAGTTAGTAAACTTTGCTGGCAACAGCTTAAACGGCCAGTAGTGCTAACTTTTGAAGAGTTTTAATTATTTTTGATGTCAAGATTGCAAGTTCTTTTCTTCTTCCAAAGAATGTTGAAACATCCATTATTTAGCTTGTCAACATAGTATAGTGTCTACTAGACTCTCCACAGTCGCTGTGCCTTGTTTTGTGCGAGCCGCGATGGGCCTGCATTCGAAGGCTACGCTATGCAGCTGTGAGCACGCGCTGCCAGACATAGCGACTGTCCGTTTTTTGCAAGGGTATGAATATTCATAAGGGTAGTGACCTCAAAAGAAACACCTATCTAACTGGGCGGAGAGAATATATACTTGTAGTTGGTAGACCTATATACGCGATAGTGTTTTATTTTGCATTCTTAATTTGATTTGGCTATGGTACTTGTCATTTTTGTTTTGATTAACGGATGTGTGGAGTTCTATAAAGTACCCGGATCCGGCAGAAATCCGACCGGTCGCTTGCAAGAACGTCCAGACTCTGGGATTCGCGTCGCGTCTTCGAAGGCGCGCGCGTGTTCCAACAGGGAAGAACGCGAATCGCAGGGTCTCTGCCAGACTAAGTGTCTATGTGTAAAATGCCATTCTCGTCCCGACCAAAATTCACTTGTCAACAATTACAACGCAGTCTATATGATAAGCTGAATACTTTGTATCTCAACATGCTTAGAAGTTGACATTATAAACAAAAATAGTGAAAAAATTCATCAAAAGTTATTATTACTGGCCCTTTAATATTACATATAAACAGTCTGTGCTTTTTCTTTCTTCTCCGCTCATAGTCACAGCATAATTCGACAAAATTGTATAAACCCATCAGCATAGTATCTTAAAATCGTATACATATTTCTTTAAAACCTACGTCTCAAGAAGATCGATTCCACTTCTTCAAACCTGTCCCGGTTGTATGAGGCCTCTCAACTTCAACTCGATACCAAATTTAGTTGCCTTGGTTCTCATTTCATCTGTATCAGCAATGAATCGAATGCTTTCGCAAAATGCCCAGATTCACATATTGCCTCAAATCTGTAAAGCGTGAACAGGCTGGAAAGCCAAGGGAGATTGCCAGCGAACCTTGCCTAACATCTAGGACTTCAACTTCTTCACCCAATACTTGGTGACAGACTGCCGCAACATCCCGATGAGTGCACTCTGCTGCAAGTTTCTGTATACATTCTCGACACCATTCTTCGAAGGCTTCAAGTTCTAAAGGCAACTTTTCAAGTTCTACAGGAACCTTAAGACCTAATGTCAAAGACAAAAGCTCCCTGTATTATATCAATGTGTACGTGCTTCGTGAAGATTGGATGAGAGTCCTTGTAGCAGTGGTAAATTAGCAATAAACGAGTGCTTCAATGGACAACTCAACTAACATAGAAGACTCATGTCAAAAGCAAGAGCGCCTTATAGAAATGGAAAAAAATCGTCGTCGGATCAGTTTCATAATAGAATAAATGATACAGAAAATTGACAGAGAATCCTAAGAGTTTTGACATTGTATTTCTCGAACTGCCGTATTAACGCATTCGGCTCAAACTTCGCCATACCAGCGTGGTCACTTTTTGAAGTCTGCTTCACTCCAATATTCTAACTAGCCGATGATACATGTAAGTGTGTGACATATCCCACATTACTAGTTTACCATGCAGGGCGCTGATTTCCGTTCTGACGACGGTTGCTCAATTTAAAGTCTGTTTTCTCATGTTTGGGTACTAAAACTACTGAGAATATCACGTTTATATACAAAAGTTAATATTGATATAATAAAATAGTAACAACCCCTTTGCAGATGGACCCAACTAAATTGGATACAATGCGCTCCATATAACAACCACACAGCGGCTCTTGCATATGTCACGCACTGTTCCCAGCCACGTCTATACAATTTATCCAATTTCGTTCACCTATCTACATGTATGAAGAAATTTTGGCACAATAACCTTCAATTGTTCGCACCAATATGTATTGTGCCTATCCATACCGATCCTTAATCAACAGTAAGTATTCTACGAGATGTCGATTCACATTCAAGTAAAGCGATGCGACCTCTGTAGCAGAGTTGTATTTGACTTTATTGCTAAATAGTAATCTAGTCTGGTTCCCAGACCCGTTTCTGCCGCTGGCTGCGCTGCTAACGAAAATAGGGTCAGTTATGGGCTATTGTAAGTATGGTTGTCATTGGTCAATAGTACGAGTTGCGTTGAATTTATTTCTAACTTAGAGGTACCTTTGAATTTAGATTTCGTGTGTCCACGGAGTAATTTTACCTCTATAGTTCCCAAACCAAGCATTCTGTATCGGCATTGAATGAAAATGAAAAATCGCTTATTTTTGAGTCACTACCATACATGCGAAAGGAGGAATAATCTGTCACGTCTGAGAAATAAAAACATAGACGGTGATCGTCATTTCATCAATTCATGTAGCTTTCCGCCTTTGTTTTGGTATTTTGAGTCAAAAACACGATTTTTTTTTATCCCTGAAAAGTATTCCTATAATATTGATCTTCCTTGTGTGTAGAATATCTTGGTCGCAAAGTTCCTGTTTTGGGGTGAAATTTTGGAATAAAAATTTCTCGTACATTTTGGCGTTTGAGACTACCGTTAAGTCTTGATTGACAAGGGGATTACGCTAAGCAAGCAGCGTCTTAGTATTCACATGCACTTAGACAACATACGCCATCACAGAACTTCAACCCTCGATGTTTCATTGTCTAATTTCCAATCTTGCAACTGTACAGATGTGCTGATCACATGATCTTGTCAGGTAACTGTGCTCATTAATATGCAGTCAAAATTCTGACTGGTGACATTAGCCGATACCTGACCCTTTTTTCGTTAGCAGCGCAACCAGTGGTAGAAATTGGTTAGGGGACCAGACTAAACAGTAAATACTGCATAGTTTAATGTACTATATGCCGCAGAATAGGCCCCAATATATACACTATGAAACGAATACATACACAGTGGAACACTAAAATTTGAATTAGTCACCACTACTCCAATGTTGATTTGAACGATGTGCATAACTCTTGTACACATATATAGTCCAACTAAACTGCAGCAGTTTATGAATATCATTCATTCAAATTTGGTGATAGGAAGGTGATTGTGAAGACGTCTGACTTTTACTTACATGTACGGTAAGTCTGATGTCTGGGTCTCTGTTTGCCATGAATAGCGCAGCAAATTTGGCGTAGCTCTTTGCTACATCGCCACTTTCTTTGTATTTCTTCTTCAGCAGTTCGGCCCGTTGAAAAGCTCGTTTTTCTTTACTGAGAACTTCCAGAATGTTTTTTGACAATTTCTCATCCAATTTTACCACGCAATGTTCCCCTTCTGTGGCAAAGTACTTCTCAATCACCTGTGAAAGTTGAGAGTTACCTTGACAGAGAAGTGGTAGTCCAACAGCAAGTGCTTCCAAGTTAGGAATTTCTTCCCCGAAAGGAGTTGAAATATATAAGTGCGCTTGTTGTAGTTCTTCTAACATAGTTTTTGCAGTCATTGAAGAGAATGGGTATAGTGCTATTTTTAAATAGGTGCACGCTTTGTCTTCAGCAATCTCTGTCATGACCTTTTCTCTGTCAGATTCCGACAAGAAACCATAAATTTTCCATTTTGGAGGACCTTTACCATTGTCATATTGTATTTCGCCACATTCACTTATTTCTGCTGCCAGTTTTTTGTACTGGTCGAGATTTTTCCTGTCTATTTTCCCATAGCTGAAAATAACATGTGGGTCTACTGTCTCCTCAGGGTGTTTCACATTTTTGATGAGGAACAATGGTCTTGGCTTTGGCACCAGTTCTATACGTGTACCTTCGCAAAGTCTCTCACCGCCCTGTATTCATTTTGGTAATGGCTCTACATGCCTGGGCCGACGGATACCACGGCGTCAGCACTCTTAGCAGCATTGAGCATATGCTCTTTTGCTTTCCTATCTGGATTGAATGTTATTTGGTATTGCTCTTCTGGGTTTTCGTGATTTATCAAAATTAATTTTGCCGTCGGGAAAAACGTGTTCTTAATATCAATTGCTTCATCCGCCGTCTTTGGAGCATATCCGACCACGTACTCAATGTTTTCAAGATCTCGCAGATGTGGATAGTAGGTCTCATGGTGATTGAGGAAATACACATCGCTGGGGTCTTCTATATCATGACTCTTTCTCTTCGCAGGAATCAAAATAACGCCAAATCGCTCGGCATCCTTCTTCTGGTCATCGCTGACATCACGTACTGTTGCGTAGAATTCAAGAATTACATTCACTTTCTTTTTCCTTGCGCAGAAGTCCTGAACAAGGGTTCTGTGACACTGCGATAGGCCTAGGTGGTTTTTATCCCATTCTGTAAATATGAATAACACGGCAGGAGGTAGTAAGAAGACAACTTTCATCTACATTGTGATGTTCAGCATCGGGAAAAAATTTTTCTTTGATTTCAGCAGCCGCATTTTCTGTAGTCGGGCGACATGTACACCCTATGACGTATTTCACTCTTCCACAGATGTCACGAAGATGGGGATAATATATTTCATGGCAGAACAACCAATTTAAATTCGGAGAATCTCGCTTCGGGTCGGATTTCTTCGTTCTCTGAGGAGAAATTAGGGTAACACCAGCCGCAAGCGCATTTTGCTCAACATCTTCCCTTATATGTATTCGCGTTATTTATTCATGTAAAGGGCCACCGCCCATCAAACTGAAAATATACAAGTTATATAGGAAAGAAACTGTGGACACGTGATGCTTAAAGTCATCAAATGTACACACAAAACTACTTCTGTTGACAATGATTTACAATGACTTCAAATAATTTTCTCTCACAAACATTGCCTTATATAAAGATTGACAAATTAAATATAATGTTAGGATTCTCTGTTGAAAGTAAAGATACGACTTTTTCTCTAGTCGGATTGTTATGTAAATAAAAAGGTAATAAATCCCTTCGAAGTGTTGTATAAAGTGGACAAAACGCAAGAAAGTGAATCTCATCTTCTTGGACTGAAACACTTTGCTTTTCACAAAAGAGACAAATTCTGTTCTGAACATCAATGCCTGTATGTCTTCCAGTTTCTATTGTGAGACTGTGATTGGAACAACGGAATTTTGATAGTGCAAATTTGTACTTAATGGGATGGACACATTTCAGATACATTTCTGGTTCAAAATAAAACTTAAACATTGAATAAAATCTCAATCTGGGTGAATCATTAATTGAAGCATGCCATTCTTGTCTGTGACAGTCTTGTAACCTTTGACAAAATAAAGTTAGAAATACTTCACAATTACCCACTTGCTGTTCAAACCAAACATAAGCAAAACCATATCTCATGAGCAACTGTTTAATCTTTGTAGCCCAATTTGTCTTGCCCGCTTCATCCAATTTACGTAACATTTCATAGCATGCCTTTGGATACCAAGCATTGTCCATTCGGACTAACCTTAACCAATATGAAACACATCTCTTCATGTATACGCAACTCAGAGGGTATCTACCGCATTCACCCAAAACAGCATCATTATTTACATTACTGGCAAGGCCTAATAAAAATCTACAAAATCGGAAATGTACCCTATCAATAATTGCAGAGTACTCAAATCCCAGATTTCCGAGCCATAACAGAGTATAGAAACAATACAACTATCAAAAAGCTTAAAAGCATTCTGGGTAGACATACAACCTATTTTTGTGATAACGATTTGAATTTGTGTAAGAGCTCGTTTTGCTTTAGTAACTAACTCTGTTTTAGCAGGTGACCATGATAGTCGTGATGATATTAATAGTCCAAGATAATTATAATGTTTAACATTAGTAATCTTACTTCCCATATAAACCCAGTTTTCGTATTTCTTTAAAACGCCACCATTTCTGAAAACAATAATTTTTGTTTTATCAAGATTTACTCTCATACACCATTGTTTACAGAACAACTCTAACTGATTGATTTTTCGCTGTAAAGATATTGGAAGATCAGCATTGTCTGTAACATCATCAGCATACATAAGTAATCCCAAATTAGGCAAATCTTCATTTATAAATATCCCATCTCTATCAGATGCATTCATGTATGTATACAATTCATTTATAAATAAATTAAACAATAAAGGGCTTAGCATACAGCCTTGCCTTGTACCAATTTTACAATCAAAATAATCTGTCAAACCTTCATTGCACAAAACACAGGACTCTAATTTTGAATACATTGAACGTAAAACATGTAAAACACTGCCATGAAGACCATAGGAAATTAATTTGTGCCATAAATAATCATGTCGAACGCAATCAAAGGCTTTTGAGAAATCAACAAAAATACAATACATTCTACCTTTTCTATTTGACAAATACTTAGATGCTAAAGATTGTAAAGTAAAAATATGATCTACAGTGCGATAACCTTTACGAAAGCCTGCCTGTGCTTCGGTAATTAAATTCATACTATCAACCCAGTCAACAAGACGGTTATTAAGAATTTTAGTGAATATCTTGCTGGTGGTAGACAACAGGGATATTCCTCTGTAATTATTGACGTCATCAAATGAACCCTTCTTGTGTAGGGGTAGATAATTCCCTTGCTCCAGTCTTTCGGAAAATATCCCGAAATGAGAATACCATTGAACAAATTTCGCAAATGCTTTGAAATAATATTAACACTGTATTTAAATATTTCGTTTATAAAACCATCTGGGCCAGGAGACTTATTTGTTTTTAAGTTTCTAATGACAAGCTCAATTTCTTCTGAGGTAATAGGAGAGTTGACAGAGAGAGGGTCATTTTCGTTACAAAGATCACAAGTTATATCATGTTTCGTCAGTTCAGCCTGTATATGCTCATCAAACTGAGAATCACCTGATTGCACTACAACAGAAAATAAATTTTGAAAATAATTGTACCATTCAGACGCTTTTATTTTGTAACTACGGGAAGAACCTTTCCCACCTCTGAGACGCTTAATGGTGTACCAGAATTTAGAGGAGTCATTGAGGCTTGACAACAAGATATTCTGTTGTTCCTGTCTATAGTTCTGGTATTTCTGTTTGCAAAGATTTTTGTGTTGATTTCTAGCAGACACATATTCGTTTCGAGCAACTGCACTGTTTCCGAAATGCTTTGAGAAGGTCAAATTTTTGTTTACGAGAGACTTCACATTCTTCATCCCACCAGCTTTCACTTACATTTGAACACTTTGTACTTCTACCACTAGCTGTGTATGTCATATCAGAGGCAGCACGGGCAAGTATACTATTTAAAACATCCACAGCAGCATCAACATCACCTGTTTGTATAACAGTATCAAGATTTTGAAAGAGAAAAACTGCAGTTTCATTCAATTTTCTTAAAAAATCATCGACCAACTCGGGTTTCCATTCATATTTTACCCAATTTGAATGAGAAGCTGTATCGCTTGATTCAATCACTGGGGTGTTTTTAGGGAAAATAAAGTTACAATAAATTGGAAAATGATCTGTAACATCGGTAGAATCAACAACAAAATCTGAGACAAAAGAGAACAGTCCACTCTGTACGATGATGTAATCAACTAGGCTTGCCCCATTGACTGTACAACAGGTGTAATTACCAACACAGTCACCATCAAAGAGACCGTTTAACATATGCAAGTTTTAGTTACGACACAGATCAATAAGTGAACGACCAAAAGTATTGATTTGACTATCACAAGAGTTTCTTGGAATATACAAAAGTTGTCAATGTCATAGTCAAGAGAAAGAAACATATTATTATCTCGATCCTCAATAATAAAATCTTCCAGATCTCCTGTTCTTTAGTTCAAATCACCCATTACAATTAAATCAAAATCTGAAAATGATGAGTGTAAATCAACAAGATAATTTTCTAAAATCTCTACTCCATTTACATCTTCGTTTGTATAACTTGATGAGCCTTCTGGAGGCAAATAAACACAACACAAAATTATATCTTTGATAGACTCAAACGCTTCCTTACGTATGCGTAAGAAAACTGCATGCTTGCATGAACAGAGTATCCGCTCAACATAGATACTAAATTCTAGAGTAACAAATACTGAAATTCCACCAGGAAAGCGGCCATATTTACTAGATCGTTCATTATATGTAGAAAAACATGTGTGTGTCGTCGATAAGAAAGTAGAAAATTCATCCACAGATTTTGCCCAAGTTTCACATATACTAATGAAAGAAAATTGAGAAAGAAAATTTTTGAGTTTGACATTATTTAAATGTTGTTTCAGACCCCTTGCATTCCAAGAGAGAAACGAAATTTTGCTTCTTAAGGTTACATGGGCTTCTGTTTGGGTTTGGCCACGCCATTATAAAGGCACAATGTCATTTTTTGTTTCATCATATTTAAATTTTTGTCTATCAATAACAAGTTTATCATAGTTAAGAAATGCTCTTTTTCCTTCAGTACGTGCTTGAATCATAAATGGGATTAATTTCTTTCTCCTTTCACGGACACTCGGTGAAAAATCTTCACTAACCCGGAAAGACGTACCTCGTAATTTCTTCCTTCCCTCATCAAGCACAGATGTACGGTGGTTATGGGATAGAAACTTTGCTATAATTGGTCTTGATTCGTTCGGTTTAGGTCCCACATTCAATCGATGGGCTCGTTCGATTATCACCATATTTTCATCAGCCGCTTCTGTGATTCCTAGCTTACCGACCATGAATCCACGGACCGATTTTTCACAATCTGACCAGGTCTCGTCTGGTGATTCGTCAAGTCCATAGAAAATAACGTTATTTCTGGATGTGTGTGAACGCAGATTTGTACATTCAGTTTCGAGACGTTCCACCCTTTTCTTCAGTTCTTCATTTTTGTCGGACAAGCAATTTTGTTCCTTCTGTAGTTCATCAATATTTTTGTTCACTCCGGACATATCTCGTTTAATCTCTTTTATGTCAGATCGAATACTTTTCAGAATATCCATTACACTTTCGTCATTATTTTCGCCCGGTGCCACGACTTCCAGATCACCTGTCGATGATAGCTTTGCTTGTTGGGCTTTGCGTGGACCTGGGTTTAGCTCTACGGCCCCTGCCAGCTGAAGAAGGCGACTTATTACTGGCTGTAAATGAAGGAAACTTTCCACATTTTCTGAAAAGACACTCGCATAGACATGTCCAGTTTCCTCTGAGAGAAGGGAAGCGCAGAATACCGACGTACTAGTTGCATAACCCGTGTTCACAGATATGTCGCCAGGTGATATCACTGAATTGCTCGTGTCAAATGGCGTACATTGCCGAGCCACAAAGACATCCAAGTTTTCACAGGTATTGCTCGTAAGCGTTCCATAAACTAGCAAACCGGAACGTTCTAACAAATTTTCCCAACATTCTGCAGAATTGAGTATAGCATAGGTGCCACAGAGAATTGAATATGTGATGATAAAGCAGCATGCCAACCTGTACCCAAGTTCATTTGCCGCAGACCACGTTGTCGTTGGGCTGTACAAGTGCGTCGATACAGGTCGCCAACATTTTGGTTGCAAAAACTGCCAATTTTCGCTCTCCAACTTTCAAGACCAATACCCATGGTTAGAAATAACACTGTTCTAGTAGTTAGACGTCTTAACGGTTGGAAACTATCAGCAACTGCTGTAAAGTCGTACAATTTCAGGAGCTCGAAATTCCACATTGACCACCACTCAGTGGCATCACGTGACCTCTTCCCTTATATGAGTGTCTAATGTGGTGGAATAGCGTTTCCACTTTAAATCAATCTTTTGTTGTTTGCAGAAATGTTTTATCATACGGCTGACCTTTTCATTCCAGGACTCGAAAATAAACAATGAGTCACGGTTCTGTGGCGTTGTTTCTATTGTTGGATTTTCATTTTCGGGAGAGCAATGCACATCGACAGTGGCTCCTTCGTTGACTGAAAAAATAAATAGTATAATTTACAACATCAATACATGCAACATAGGACTTTCAGTTTTGACTACACCTCACCAATTATTCATGAACAACCGTGTTCAGTGACTATTCCTCAGAATGTGTGAATGTTTTAAATACATGAAGGAACTGAAAAAATTTGGATTTTGTACAAGAGTATACATGGATATATATATTCTTCTTAAAATGTCTCTATCGGCGTAAATAGCTATTACAATTACTCTAAAAGCTGATTAGATGGACGTGCATTTTTTAACGCTACCTTTTTTATTCTCATTGTCGTCAACAGGAAAGTCTTCACTCTCGTCTTTGATTGTGTCCCTCTGAGTTCCACAACGCGTATCCTATGATGCAAAATTTTATACATGTTAGTTGCACCTTTATGTATTGACTTGAAGTTCAGGAAAGGCACTTACTGTGACCTCAATGTATTTGATATGATCTGCAAGGAAACAACGAAAATTACTCAATTTCAATACAAGTTTGTTACACTTACGTCTGTTTGCTCACACAACTCTTCCTCGTTATTGGCTTGATCTCCTACAGTACTTATTCATCTGCTGCTGCTAGTTCATTCGCATCTGTGATATAAAATGACATCTTGTGTTAGCTATTGTATTACGTCACACTTCTTTGTATGATAAATTTTACGATCAATCATCACATCCTGTAATTTATACAGAGATTGCACTAAGAACGAGTGTGCATTTGACAGAAAAATGACTTTTTCTTATAAATATTGGGCCAGACTGATAAAATAACAGACCATATCACTCAAAATTAAACCTGTACATGACATAATGGCATTTCGCATGAATGAAACGTTTGTGTAAGCAGTGACCACCAATAGTTACTGTTGTTTCTCAAAGCTCTTAAAACCAGTCCACAGTGGGTGGCCCTAAAACGGAGGGGGAAGGGGGATACGAAGGGCTTATGACCCTAAAACGAAGGGGGAAGGGGGGGTTAGGATTGGATTATGATATTCACATTCTAAGTAGATTAAACTTTGATAACACTATGCAAAACTAAAATATTGTCCTGACGATGATAAAAATATGAAAAAGACAAATATTATACTCACACTTAAGGGATTTATGTTAGTGGACAAGACGGGGTTACAAGAACCATATACGTGATCAATAACTATCACTGAAGCAGTGAAGTGGGATATGATATTCACAGTAACAGAAGAAAACACTTTGATAGCGATATGCAAAAATGAAATATTGTCCATACAATTAAGGGAGTTATGTTATTGGGTGATCCCGGGGGAGCGGGCTTATGTACAATACACTATATACAGGCACTCACGCCATGCTTAAGGCAGAGCCTATAACTATCACTGCAGCCATGAGCAGGGACATGATATTCACAGTGTAAGTAGAAAAAAGTTTGATAAATAAAAGCAAAATGAAATATTATTCTCACGCTTAAGGGACATATCTTTTTGCACGGGGGGGGGGGACTACGTACAATTCAATTTTAAAGTACTACCCTCACACACATCGGGGCCCTATAACTATAACTGATGCCACGAAGCCTGGGAGCATGATATTTTCAGAATTAATATTGAACACATTTACAACAAGATTAAACCAGATATGAACTGTAAATGCTCACGTGTTTCATTGTATGTTAAAGTTATGTGTAAATTTGAACCTTTGACACATGTTTGCAACTTCATTGAAAGTATTATGATCAACATAATGAACAATATTCACCACAGATTAAACTCTATAGGTCATTAAGTATTCAAATACGCAATTAGCTGAAATAGAAATAATTAATTTCTTTGACTGCTATCATTGTGTCACCACTTTATATCAAGCAAGTGTAATTAATTGCCTTCGGTCAAGTCCTTCAAACTATATATTCCAAACGTTGAAAGCTCATTACATATGCAAACTATTAATTAGCTGACATGAAAGCTTAAGTGCGAAATGACTTTAATTATTGGTATAACCTGGTATAATCATCAATATACATAGCATGTTATGCCAACTTTGATCCAATAAATCCAAGTATATATCCCTAATTAGGAAAGTTCATTAAATACACAAATTAGGAATTGGCTGAAGCAAAAATGCTTAACGCCTTTCAATAATGTTAGCCTACATAATAGTATCTTTAATGTACATAGAAAGTTTCATCAATTTTGGTCATGTAAATTCAAATATATATCCCTAATTTCAAAAATTCATTAAATATTCAAATTAGGAGCTGGATGAAGTAAAATGCTCAATGACTTTCAGTAACGTCGTATCACAGTATCTTTGTACAAAGCAAGTTTCGTCAACTTTGGTCTGGTCAATACAGATAAATATCTCTGATTATGAAAGTTCATTAAATATGCAAATAAGCAATTGGCTAAAATTCAAATTCTTAATGACTTTTAATAATGTTCTATCATAGTATCTTTAATGTACATAGCCAGTTTCGTCAACTTTGGTCTCGTCAATTCAGATAAATACCCCTAATTAGGAAAGTTCATAAAATATGCAAATTAGGCATTGGCTGAAGTAAAAATGCTTAATGACATTTAATGTTCTATCATAGTATCTATAATGTACATAGCAAGTTTCATCAATTTTGGTCTTGTAAATTCAAATATATATCCTTACTTTCAAAAGGTCATTAAATATGCAAATTAGGATTTGGATGAAGTAAAAATTCTTAATGACTTTCAGTAATGTTAAATCATAGTATCCTCAATATGCATACCAAGTTTTGTCAATTTTGATCAAGTAAATTCAGATATATACGCCTAATTAGGAAATTTCATTAAATATGCGAATTAGTAATTGTCTTTCGCATCACCCCTTTAATAACTTTCACAGCTGATATATCTTGATGTGATCATATTTGTAGCAAATCTCATCAAATTGCGTGCAATCGTTCTCAATGTATATCCGTTTTTTTCTAAAATCATTAATTATGCAAATGAGCAAAAAGTAAGCAAGCCACACCCACCAAAAACTAATCAGTTCTTACCATTTGCAAACTGAATCTATGTACCAGATTTGATTCTGATCTGATGAGCCGTTTTTGAGATATTGAGTACACAGACAGACAGACCCACAGATAGACAGACAGACAGACACACACACACACACACATACACACACAGACAGACATCGCTGCGACATATACTCACGTGTGTCAACACGTGAGCAACAAATGAAATATTGTCCTAAGGCATAAGGCATTTGTGCTATAGGACTAGGAGGGACTTAGTATATAATGTACAATATACAAACACTGATGCCATACTAAAGACGGGGCCTATAACTCTAACTTTTGCCACGAAGGGGGAGATGATATTCTCAGTTTCAGTAGAGAACACATGATAACAAGATGCAAAGGATTTATTTATATTGTCCTTGCGCTCAAGGGACTCATGTTATTAGACAAGGGGAGCTTAGTGTACAATGTATAATATACAGTCACTAGGTCATACTGAAGACGGGGCCCATAACTTTAAATTATGTCACGGAGGGGACATGATATTCACAGTGCCAGTAGTGAACACTTTGATAGAAACATGCAAAGTTAAATTGTTGTCCTCCTCCATAACAGACTCATGTTATTGGACGAAGGGGGAGGGCATAGTATATAATATACAATACACAGGCATGGGCACCATACTGAAGACATGGCCTATAACTTTAAATTATACCACGAAGGGGGACATTATATTTTCAGCGTGAGAAGCGAAAAGTTTGATAGAAACATGCCAAGTTAAATTATCGTCATCGGGCTTAAGGGACTTATGATATAGGACGGGGGGAGCTTTGTGTAAATGTCTAATGTATAATATATATTAGCACTAGCACCATACTATAGATAGTGCCGATAACTTTAAAATTATGCTACGAAGGGGGCATTATATTCTCAGTGTCAGTAGAGGATACATTGATTGCAAGATGCAAAAATGAAATATTGTCCTCACGCTTAAGGGACTTATGTTATTGGACGAGGGGGAGGGCTTTTTGTATAATGTATTATAAATAGGCACTAGCACCATACTGAAGTCATGGCCTATAACTATCACTGATGCCACGAAGGGGGACATAATATTCACACTGTTAGTAGTGAAGAGTGTGATAGAAACATTGAAAGTTACGTTAATGTCATCGGGCATAAGGGACTTATGCTATTGGACGAGGGGGGAGGCTTTGTGTATAATGTATAATACATAGGCACTATCGCAATACTAAAGATAAGGCCTATAGCTTAAAAGTTTGCCGCGAAGGTAGACATGGTATTCTCAGTGTCAGTAGAGAACACATTGTTAACAATATACAGAAATGAAAAATAGTCCTAAGGCATAAGGGACTTACTTTGTTGAACGAAGGGGAGGGCATAGTGTATAACGTTTAATATAAAGGGATTAGCACCATACTGAACATACAAAAAATATAATTTGTACTTTTTCTTCTACCATATGAATCAGAAATATTATTTGATTAGCTATGAGGTAGCCTAAACCATTTAGCACTTTTCTAAATCATTTTGTGAACAATAGTGTCCCCTGAAATTATCAGAACGTTCAGGCTTGTACTTGTATACACTGCATTGTCCAGAAATCCAACTCCCCACCTTTTGCCAATAAAACATTTCTTAAAGTACGAGATGGAAATTTTAATTTTAAATATTGATATCACTGTGTTCTCTGATAACACTGAGAATATTGTGTTTACCTTCAGGACATCAGTGAAAGTCAGTCACCCTGCCACTCTATTGCATCTGTATATTGCCTTACGCACAAATGCCCCTTTTACCAATGTACCAATAAAATAATTCCCCGGAGTGTGAGATCAATATCTCAATTCCACCTATTGTTATCAATGTGTTGGCTAGTAAAGCTGTGAGTATCATGCCATCCCTTCATGACATAAGGGAGCGTTATAGGCCTGCCTCAATGTGATGCTTGTATGTCCGGCATTGCATTGCATTGCATTGCACTGCATTGTTCTTTAACTCCCTGAAGTGTGGGAACAATATTTCGCTTCTACACATATGTATCACAGTGTTCTTAACTAACACTGCAAGCATTGTATGCCCCGTAATTCCATCAGTGCAAATTATTGGGCCCCTCCTGGGTGGCACTTGTAAATGTATGGGCACTAATGCCTGTGTATCATACATTACACACTAAGCCTTCCCCGATTCGTCCTATAACATAAGTCCCTTTAGCCTGAGGACAATATTTCATTTTTTCATCTTGTTATCAATATCATGCCCCCCATCGTGGTAAAATTCAAAGTTATAGCCCTCGTCTTTAGTATGGGGCTACAGCCTGTACATTATAAATTCTACACGAAGCCTCCGCCCCAACCTTGGTCCTATAACATCAGTCCCATATACCTGAGGACAATAATTTAACTTGGCATGTTTCTGTCACCCTGTTCGCTACTGACAATGTGAATATCATGTCCCCCTTCGTGGCATCAGTGAACGTTATAAGCCCCACTTTCAGTATGCTACTAGAGCTTGTGTTGTATGGATTGTACGTAAAGCCCTCCCCTTCGTTCAATAACATAAGTCCCTTATGCCTGAGGACAATAATTTAACTTTGCATGTTTCTATCAAACTCTTTGCTACTGACACTGTGAATATCATGTCCCCTTGGTGCCAAAATTTAAAGTTATAGGCCCCGTCTTCAGTATGGCGCTAATCCTTTTATATTAAACTTTATACACTATGCTCGCCATCGTCCAATAACATAAGTCCCTTATACCTGAGGATAATAATTTAACTTTGCATGTTTCTATCAAACTCTTTGCTACTGACACTGTGAATATCATGTCCCCTTCGAGCCAAAATTTAAAGTTATAGGCCCCGTCTTCAGTATGGCGCTAATCCTTCTATAGTTAACGATATACACTATGCCCCCCCTTCGTCCAATAACATAAGTCCCTTATGCCTGAGGACAATAATTTAACTTTGCATGTTTCTATCAAACTCTTTGCTACGGACAATGTGAATATCATGTCCCCTTAGTGCCAAAATGTATAGTTATATGCCCCGTCTTCAGTATGGCGCTAATCCTATAATAGTAAACGTTTTACACTATGCCCCCCTTCGTCCAATAACATAAGTCCCTTATGCCTGAGGACAATAATTTAACTTTTGCATGTTTCTATCAAACTCTTCGCTACTGACACTGTGAATATCATGTCCCCTTGGTGGCAAAATTTAAAGTTATAGGCCCTGTCTTCAGTTTTGCGCTAATGCCTTCATATTATACGTTATAAACTATGCCCCCTTCGTCCAATAACATAGGTCCCTTATGCCTGAGGACACTTTTTCATTTTTGTATATTGTTATGAATGTGTTTTCTACTGACACTGACAATATCATGTCTCCCTTCGCTGCAAAATTTAAAGTTATAGACCCCGTCTTCAGTATGGCACTAATGCCTCTATATTAAACATAACGCACAAAGCCCTCCCCTTTTGTTCATGCATTTAAGTCCCTGAAGCGTGAGAACAATATTTCATTTTTACATGCTTTTCTCAAAGTGTTTCTTCTATTACTATGAATATCTTGTCACCTTCAGGCCATCAGTGATAGTTATGGGCCCCGATCAGTATGATGCTGGTACTTGTATATTGCACTGTACCAAAGCCCTTCCCTTCGGCCAATAGAAACGTACTTTAAGTGTAAGGATAATTTTTCTTTTTTGCATATTGTTGTGAAATTAGTCTCTACTAAGACGGTGAATATCATGTCCCCTTTAAGGTAACAGTGGTAGTTATAGACCCCCATCAGATTAGTGCCAGTGCGTGTATATATTTCATTGCGCATAAAGCCCCCTCCTCCTTGGTCTACTAACATAAGTCCCTTAAGCGTGTGGGTAATATTTCACTTTTGCATACACTGCATGAAAACCCAATAATACTTACTGTATTAACAGGGATTATTGCCTGTATTTTATCTGAAGAGTGCATATACAGATGAATAAAGTCAAGAATCCATTTTTGTATCCAGCAAGCTTGTATTCATGTGGATTCATGTGAATTCACGTGTATTATTCTATAATACAGGCAACTCATTAATGTGAATTTATCTGAATTATTGGGTTTTCATGCAGTGATATTTTAATCAAAGCCAGGACAATATTTCATTTTTGCATGGTGTTGTCAAAGTTTTATGTACTTACAATGTGAATATCATAGCCCTTCGTATTTCCCCCTCCCCTTCCCCCTTCGTTTTAGTTTTTCCCTCCACAGTTACCTTAGCTCTGTCATTGATAAATCAAACCAAAGACACTAAAAGTAAAACCAAACTACCTGAACTTTATCACAATCCCTGTATTTAAAACGATACCCAAAAACCACCATTTCGCAAGATTTCATAGATTCACACGTTAAAGACAGAAGCCACAAAATCGAAATTCCACAGTCACCCCAAATTCTGCAAACTTGACATCCATATTGACATCCATATTCAATGTTGGTGAAAGCTTTTCGGCAATTCTGTCAAACGGCAAAGGATAAGCACGCTGTTTTATTAAGTGGTTACAAAGTCTGGTAATCACATTTACCATCGATGACTGGAATTTGTTCCTTTAAAGTGCTACGATTCAATGTGATGTACGCGGTTACTTTGGTCACCAAAGCATTGTATCAAATTACCAGATATAGAGCTTTTCGCATGGGCGTAGAATTCAACGATAAGATAGCAAGGTATTGTAATCTACAAGCCTTTGTACTCGGGTGTGTTATCAGGTACAAATACTAGATGGCATGACGATTTACGAGAGTTCAACGAGGTACAAGTTGCAAAAGTCACATATATATAGCACAGGTAGTATCAAGGAATTATAAATTTTATCCAGAAATCACTCTAAGGCCCATAAAACGTTTTTTCTCCGTCATCGCGCGCGTCATGTAAAAACATGAGCGTTATGAAGTTTTTTGTAAGTTTTTAAAAGAGAAAAATCGTATTGATATGTTCAATAATGTATTTAAATATTCTTCAGGTTTGTTTCTTTCGGTGGCCGCCATTTTACTCGATAGCGGCTTAGATTTGATTCACCGCAAAAGAGGGGTCGACCATTTTATATTGTACAAAATAAGGAAAACAGGCATGACCGCATCGTTAGTGAATCCACCCAAGGACGAGAAACATTTCATTTTGGGGGCCCTAGTGAACGACGTCATGACCAAATCTAAGATTCGGTTGTTTCTAGTTCTCAAGATCTATACAATTCATTCCACCACCATCTCAATGTTCTTAGTCGTCACAGTAATTTTGCACAAATTTTTTTGGCAAATAATATTAACGTTAGTGTATTTTAGAGTGTGCAATCAAACAACGAGACAAAACGGCGTATTGCATTAGTCTTGCCTTCTCTCTCGTCGATTGCATGTTTGGTTCCTCTCATGAATAATTGTTATGTAGGTCATTCCCCCCACACTCATCATGACCTGAGTTCAATTAGTCTAGAACATTCTCAAGGTCACTGCCCTTGATGACCTCACAACCTTGAATTCAATTAGTCATGTTTGGAATGTTCTGGAAAGTTGATTAGTTGTGTAAGGGAGATAATTTTAGAACAGTAATTAGCATGTCAATAAAAGTTCTAGATTGTTCTTCTATGCCTTTATAAAAGGGACGTGCTCAGCTTCCAGTCAGACTTTTGGGATCGTGTCTCTTGTGTGTTACTAAACTCCAGCAGTAGTCATTCTCAAGACTTTTCAAGACCTCACTGCCAACGCTGGATTTATACTGTGGACTTTGTGCAGCTTCAAGCCTGCAAGGACTGTTCATTCATCCAACTGACTGCTACAACTCTGAGACTGGAGCTTTGCCGTCCCAGCTGAGATAAGTAGTCTGTACACTTTTAAAGCTTGTACTCTATCCCTGACTTAGCAATTAGTTTTATTTTCGTAATAAATTTTGTTTAAACGTTAACTGCTGAGTTCACCCTTTTGTTCGTTTTCTCTGCACGTAACAAAATTGGGGGCTCGTCCGGGATACGAATATTTTGAGCCGTTTGACAACATTTTGCCTGCCTTTTCAAAACTACTGTATACTGTGAACTCAGCGAAATTCAATCATGGCGGAATTCAAGCCAGACGAATTTATGGATGACCTTGATCAGGACGCATTTGATTCCCTCAGAAAAGACAACCTCATAGCACTGGCAAATTTCCTTAAAGTAGATGTCAAAAGATCTATGCGCAAGCGAGAAATTCAATTCAAGATTGCAAAACATTTAGTTAATTCTGGCCATTTTGAAGAGTCTGCCTTAAAAGATTATGAGCCTGAGTCTTCCTTCGAACTCAAAAAATTAGAATTAGAAATTCAGGCAGATTTGGAGCTTAAAAATTGGCATTAGAAAAGAAAAAATACAAATGCAATTACAAATGAAAGAAAAGAATTGCAAATGGAAGAAAGACAGAAAGAAAAAGAAAGGCAGGAAAGATTAGAAATGGAAGAAAGACAGAAAGAGAGGGAATTGGAAATGAAAGAAAAAGAATTGCAAATGGAAGAAAGACAAAGGGAGAAAGAAAGAGAGGAAAAAGAAAAGGAAAGAGAATTAGCTGAACACCGACTGCAGTTAGAAATGAGACGTTTAGAGCTTAGAAAGTCAGGAAAATTCTTCCCTTCAGACAATTTTGACATCACTAAGCATTTCAGGTTAGTTCCCCCTTTCCAAGAAAAGGATGTTGATAAATATTTCTCCATTTTGAGAAAATTGCTCAGAGTCTGAATTGGCCTAAGGAGTCCTGGTCTATGCTTTTGCAGAGTGCTTTGGTGGGTAAAGCCAGAGAAATTTACATTCAGTTGTCAGTAGAGCAGGCTTCAGATTATGATTCTGTGAAGGAATTAATTCTCAAGGGTTATGAGTTGGTGCCTGAAGCTTACCGTCAGAAATTTAGGGATTGTGAGAAGGTGAAAGATCAAACTTATGTTGAATTTGCTCGAACAAAAGAACAACTGTTTGATCGTTGGTGTTCTTCGGAAAAGGTCAGTCAGAATTATGACAAATTACGACAGCTTGTTTTGATTGAGGAATTTAAAAGGTGCATCCGGAGTGACATCAAGACGTTTATCAATGAACAAAAGGCAGATACATTAGAGGTTGCTGCACGTTTGGCCGATGATTATTCATTGACCCACAAATCTTCATTTCTCAGCAAACCATCCCAGTCCTTTTCCTACAGAAACAATGCAGGTAAATTAACTCCTCCTTTTCATCCAAGAATTTTCAAAGGACAGTAGAAATCAAATGACAACAGTTCACAGAGTTCAAGTAACACTTCCACATCATCAGATCCCAAGTCTCAATCTCCTTCTGACAAACAGTTCGGTACACTTTCTTGTAATTATTGTAAGAAAGACGGCCATTTAATGTCAGAGTGTTTCAAATTGAAAAGAAAACGTGAAGGTCAAAGTGGTCAAAGTGGATCTAAGCCAACCGGTTTTATTCTTCATCAACTCAATTAGAGTCTAATAATGTGTGCAACACATTTTCTGAGGTTAAACCCCTCTTATCCCCAATTAATGAGGTCAAGGTCAATTCTTCTCAAGATAGCATTATGGGTATTTTCGAACCATTCATTCATGATGGTTTTATATCACTTTCTAGTGATTTGTCTTCCGCTACCCCTGTCAAAATTTTAAGAGATACCGGGGCTTCCCAGTCTCTTTTGTTGGCAGATACCCTGCCGTTTTCTGAAAAGTCATTTTCAGGTTCTAAAGTTCTTATTAAGGGGGTAGATTGTAATGACTACATTCCTGTTCCTCTCCATAATGTCTATTTGTCTTCGGACTTTGTTTCTGGACCTGTGACTTTAGGTATTAGGCCTTTTTTGCCTTTTGAAGGGATTCACCTTCTTCTTGGAAACGACCTTGCTGGGGACAAGGTCATTACTAATCCACTTGTGACTGATAATCCTAGTTTAGATCAAAATCCAGAGCCAATAGAGGAAGACATTCCCGGCCTTTTCCCATCATGTGCCATTACTCGAGCCATGTCAAAGAAAACTTCTGAGAATCAAAATACTCTCAAAAATAATGTCACAGATGTTGACTTAAATGACACCTTTCTCAGTCAGGTGTTTGACACGGATCATTCCGTTATCCCTCGTGGATTTGAAACTTCCAGTAAAACTTCTGCTGACCAAAGTCAGACATTTTCTAGATCAAATCTCATTGCAGAACAACACAAAGACCCAGATATTTTGTCTTTGTTTGACAGGGTAGATGATGAAGATAAAACTTCAGATAGCTCTGTTTCCTATTATACAAAATCTGGTATTCTCATGCGTAAATGGAGACCTCCAGATGTCTTGGTTGATGACGACTGGGCTATAAAACATCAAATTGTGGTTCCAAAACCCTACCGTGCTGAAATATTGCGTCTGGCCCATGAAACGCCCTGGGTGGTCATTTGGGAGTAAGGAAAACTTATCACAAAATTCTCAGTCACTTTTATTGGCCTAATCTCAGGCAGGATGTAGCACATTTCTGTAAAACTTGTCACACATGTCAAATGGTAGGAAAGCCAATCAGACCATTCCAAAGGCCCCTTTACAGCCAATTCCTGCATTTCAAGAACCATTTAGTAGGATTCTAATAGACTGTGTTGGGCCCCTACCAAAAACAAGGTCAGGAAATGAGTACATGCTGACAATTATGTGTACATCAACCCGGTTCCCAGAAGCCATACCACTGAGAAATATAAAGACAAAGACTATAGTGAGAGCTTTAGTCAAATTTTTCACTTTATTTGGCCTCCCTAAACGTGTCCAGTCCGATCAAGGCTCCAACTTTATGTCTGGAATTTTTCAACAAGTAATGGATCAGCTAGGCATTAAACAGTATAGGTCATCCGCCTATCATCCAGAAAGTCAGGGTGCTCTTGAGCGATTTCATCAAACTTTGAAAAACATGATTAGGACCTACTGTTTTGACACAGAGAAGCAGTGGGATGAAGGAATTCATTTTCTGCTCTTTGCTGTTAGAGAGTCAATTCAGGAGTCTCTTGGTTTAGCCCATTTGAGCTTGTATTTGGACATACAGTCCGTGGCCCACTTAAGCTCGTTAAAGAGAAATTCCTATCAGACGATGATGATTGTCTGAATATTTTGCAATATGTGTCAGATTTTCGTACGAAACTCTCTAAAGCATGTGAATTAGCCAGAGAAAATCTTGAGTCATCTCAGCAGTCAATGAAAACCAAATATGATAAAAGCACCTCAAAACGGAAGTTTAAACCAGGTCAAAAAGTTCTTGTTCTACTTCCAATTCCTGGCAAACCACTCCATGCTCGTTACTTTGGGCCATACCTAATTGATAAGAAATTGAGTGATTTAAATTACATCATAATAACACCTGACAGGCGAAAACAAAAACAGCTATGTCACATAAATATGCTTAAGCCATATTTAGATAGGGATAATCCTACTAAGACAAAGCCTGTCAGTGCAGTCAGTTCAAACCATTATGAAGATAGTGATACTGAAACTGACTCGAGTGAAAATACTCTAAACTCAAAGCTGGGCTCGGTCAAGCTTCAGAACTCAGAAATCCTGGAGAAGCTGGAGTCTACAAAGTTGGCACACCTCCAGCCAGAACAACAACAACAGGTGAAAGAACTGCTCCACGAATATAAACACCTGTTTCAAGATGTTCCAACGAGGACGAACATCATCTATCACAACGAAGATGTCTGCGACAGTAATCCAATGGAACAACATCCAGACAGACTGAATCCTGCGAAAGCGGAATATCTCCAGGAGGAAGCCAAGTATTTGCCGAACAATGACTTTATCGAACTCAGTAAAAATAACCAGACTTTGCCGTGCATACTTTATGCCAAATTCAGTGCCATTTCAAGTTTTCCAACAACAAATTGCAAGAAGATAGTCATGGGACATCCTGTTTGCTACTTTTCACACAAATTTAACAAATCCCAGAGAAACTACTCTACAATTGAAAAAGAGTGTTTATCTTTGATATTAGCTTTACAGCATTTTGAAGTTTATGTTACTTCTTCAAATCAGCCAATAGTGGTTTATATTGATCACAACCCTCTTGTTTTTCTGCAGAAATTTAAAGGCAAAAATCAGAGATTGCTAAGATGGAGTTTAATGTTACAGGAGTTTAATCTTGACATTAGACATATCAAAGGCAGAGACAATTTAATTGCAGACTGTCTCTCTCGTATTTAGAAATTATTGTTGTTCACTTTCAAGAAATTTTATTGTTGTTCACTTTCAAGAAATTTTACTTTAGAGTAAAACAAAATTTGAGTACTTAAATCCTTTCAAGATTACATTTGTAAAAGAAAGATTTTTCTTTGAAAAATTTTCTTTTTTTTGAAGAGGGGGTGTGTTATGTAGGTCATTCCCCCCACACTCATCATGACCTGAGTTCAATTAGTCTAGAACATTCTCAAGGTCACTGCCCTTGATGACCTCACAACCTTGAATTCAATTAGTCATGTTTGGAATGTTCTGGAAAGTTGATTAGTTGTGTAAGGGAGATAATTTTAGAACAGTAATTAGCATGTCAATAAAAGTTCTAGATTGTTCTTCTATGCCTTTATAAAAGGGACGTGCTCAGCTTCCAGTCAGACTTTTGGGATCGTGTCTCTTGTGTGTTACTAAACTCCAGCAGTAGTCATTCTCAAGACTTTTCAAGACCTTCACTGCCAACGCTGGATTTATACTGTGGACTTTGTGCAGCTTCAAGCCTGCAAGGACTGTTCATTCATCCAACTGACTGCTACAACTCTGAGACTGGAGCTTTGCCGTCCCAGCTGAGATAAGTAGTCTGTACACTTTTAAAGCTTGTACTCTATCCCTGACTTAGCAATTAGTTTTATTTTCGTAATAAATTTTGTTTAAACGTTAACTGCTGAGTTCACCCTTTTGTTCGTTTTTCTCTGCACGTAACATAATGCACACACCAGTGTAAACATAACTTTGAATTTCTGGAAAAAGTCAACGAAATTTAGTGTATGCATTCGTAAAGCGTTCATTGATGGTTATCGTTCAAGCGTGACATGGCAAATATTGGTGGCAGAGTATTCTCTTATTTGTAACCGTTGATCATGAACCTTTGATTTTTGTCTTGACTGGTAGCTGTTATCTAGTTATTTGATAAATTATTTGCCTAAAGGGTGTCGAGTAAATGCGTGTGTTGACTGAACTGAGAGGTGGACTTCGTGATTTATCTCCGTTGCGCAATTTCTGGGACCAAAGTATATCGGTAAGCACAATGCCTGGCTTGAATCATACCCCCTTTAATGTGTAACTCTGTAAGTTTCAGAAAGTCAGATTTTGTGAAGTCGTTCTCATTGAATATCCATTTTATTAAAATCATTAATTGTCCAAATGAGCAAAGAGTAAGCAAGCCGCACCCACCGAAAACTAATCAGTTCTTGCCATTTGCAAACCGAATCTACGTACCAGGTTTGATTCTGATAAGACGTTTTGAGATATCAGTCCAACTAGACAGATAGACAGACAGAATTAACGGTGTTATATTTGATGACTATGAGCCTGTAAACTGTTTTTGTATCCCGACGTCCTCTCGCCAGCTATTCCCTGAAGGGAGCCAGTGAACTATAATAGTTTCAAAGTCCTTGATAACTTGGCGCCAGGAATTTAGAACCCTCAAGCTGTCACGCGGGTAAGCTATTTATCTGCTCCACTCATATTAATTTAAGGCGCCACGCCTTATTAAACACATAGCATGTGCGGAATTGAAACAAGCCTATCGAGATTTTAGCCTAAATGAAAAAACACCGCGGATCCGACAATTCTGACAACGAAAGAGAGCAACAACACGTTTTGAGTCATTCTCGTATCGTTACAAGTAAAGTAAGTTGTATATTTGAAAAGCCAGTCGTCTAGAGATGAAATGTTATCATCTTAGTGTTCCAAAAATGGACACGTGTTCAGGTTTTGACATTACGAATTGCATATAAACCTCTCTGTTAATTGACACCAACTTACAGTAACACTCTAGAACTCAGGAACTGTAAAGCTTTGTTGTTTAAATCTGAAGGATGGCGTCTAATAGGCAGAGTATAGCAGATTAGGCTGTCTGTTGCTACCTACTTCCATTATACATAGCCTTTCCAAATCTAATGTACAAGAGACACAACCAGTCTATCACAAGTTAGCTCCTTGAACGAGACGTAATATATTTGTAATTCTTTGCTGCTCGTTCTACACCTTTTCACGGCGTTCGATATTTGAAATTGTTCTGCCAACTCTTCTCTGGACTCTCTATGCGTATAGAGAAGTAAAAGTAACAAACAGCCTTTTTTACGAGTCGTAATAATTCACTTGTCTAGGTACTGTGCAAACTGTGTTTTAATTACTCTCCTTACTAGTTTGATGTTTTCGATTACTTGACACTTTCTCTTTGATAGAACTATTTTTAAATTTGTTGAATCATGACTTCATAACTAATTCAAGCAACATCACACATATCAACCAACGCCACGCAAAGTCAACTATGGATTCGTTAATTCATATTAAATACAAGCATCCTCCAAACAACCGATACATCAACGCCACACAAAGTCGAACACCATGATGAACATACATTTCAGACATGTTTATAGTTTGAAAAACAATCTGTATTTAGGGAGAGACGTCGAGTTTGTTACCAAGTTGTTGAACTGGCGGATTAAACCTTTGTCCCCTTGTGTTTTCAGTCAGGCTGAAAGTTTGATAGTCTTGTCTCAGGTCCGTGCATCCTGTATGTTTGATTAAAACACAAAATGGTTAAACTTTGTTCTCCTTGCAGCTCCGTAATAAATTACTTTAAGCAAAGCAGATAAAGCGCTGACCTGCCTGGAAGCTTGACATTTCTGAAATGTCCGACAACAATTTATCAGGGACTTTATTACTTTTAAGAGAGTCCATATAAAATAACATTTTCAACTCCGCTGATACTGATGTTTTATGAAATATGGATTCAAATTCTTCTACATGTCATTATCAGGTTTTCTGAGCGTTTCTATATGATTTCATTTTGTGGGCGTTACGCAGTACTTATTTATCATCTAAGCTAGAGCATGTACTCAGCGTAACAAGGCACTCAATGTAACAGTAAGTAACAGGGTTCAGAACAAAAATAGACAAAAAATAAGCGGTAATAGATTTGGTTTTCTTGCTATGAGAAAGCCTTGCATTGAAGTTTTATTGCTGTCCAGGCCAAATATGTTGTAATCAGCGCTGTAAATACTTCCCCTGATTGTTTACTCGATTTGCAACACGCTACATTTCATTCTCTGCAAAGGCACACAACAGATCTGTACAATTTTTACTGTCGAAACATGTGTCCAATAGGTGTATTTTTAATTGCTAATACATGTAATTAATACCCGTTCATCCCTGCATAACTTAATAGTCTGCAACTTGGTCAAAATTCTTTTAAATAATACCATTTCTACTGAGACAGGAGTGCTTTAGTCAAACGCATTAATCTTAAGTAAGTACAGTTTATGCAAACAAATGGTGTACTCATGTGTCCAATAATGGGGAAATGTATTTGGTGAGATCACTGGGAACATATTACTTGCCAAATGCTTCCTCTCTTAATGGAAATCTACATTGTCTGTTTTCTTGAGATTCACATACTTTTATAGGCTTCGATTACTCGACTTTTGAGGAATTCCTTCAATCACTAGTAATCAATGACGGACTGCTGTGTAAAGATCATTCTCAAACGATACAGTAATCGGGTTCTATTGGTGAACTGTATATGCAATATGGCAAAACCAATCCCAGTTATCGGAGAGTTTCAAGGATAAATTTCCTACACTGTCAAACACCTCTCATATTACAAATGGTATGTAGAATTACTCACGGAAGATCGCTTCAAATTACATAAATCTTAGGGGAAAAAGGAAGAAAACGCTGTAACGAAAAAAAAGACTTGGCGTATCGTCGGACACAGATAATCAATGGCTCGGTTATTTAGTGATCGCCATAAATACTTGTTATCTGTCATGTGATTTCGATATTCATGACGTACAGCTCAAAAGCTCCAATGGAATTTCGTAGCTGTATGCGGTGGTGGTGCCCTGACACTGGTCAACAGCACTCAAAAAAGTGACTGAAATATGCCTTCGTGGAAGAAGACAAAGATTTACCATAATTTACTCTAGGGAACCGGATAAATGGAGGAGGGGGTTGACTGATAAAATGTGAGGCTTAGGGACAGGTTCAATATCTTTCGGGCTGATGTGAGGTATTCAAAGTTTTCAACGCAGAATATGTATAGGCAAACTTATGTGAAGACATAATTGTTTCTATTTCAATCAACAAACAACATTATTGCATTAGTTTGCAAGGCTTCGATATTGTATTTAAAACCATATTGATGACTTCACGTTCATGTATGGAGACTAGTATGTTTAAAGTCACTAAATGTTGTCATATCTGTTTCTTGTTCACCTAAAAACTGACACGACAGGTTTGTATCACATTTTAAATTAAATTGCGCCATAGTTATGCTTCATTTGGGTGTATTCATCCCTAAAGAAGTCAAATTTTGATCAAACTACTGTGCAATTTTCAAAATATAAGTTATCCCAGATGATGATTGAGGATGCAGCAAGTCACAACACCGTTTACAGTTCCGTGTACATTACATATATTTTCTTATATAAGTTACACACAAAATTTGTCAATGAGAAAATAACGTGTTTCTGTCAAAAACTCTAAACTCCAACAGGAATTGGTGGTTTCTATCAGTCATGGCAATTTTCTCCCTTGAAATACATTTGAACATACTGATATGGCGAGTATCACATGTACATGTGTTTAAAGATATGCTTACTGAGATCTGAGTTTTACTAGAAACATTACATAACAACATCAAAATAACAAATCATAATGACAAGAGCGATCATGAAGAAAAATCTTAATAGAATGGTATAATTAATTTGCAGTTTAGGGCGCGGGGCCCATTTAAACTGTTGATACTATGCTAAATATTTTGAATCAGCCAATCTGTTTGATACTATGCTAAATATTTTTGAAAAAGCGAAACCTTTTTATCGATAATACAAAATAAGCACAGAAGGTAGGGGGGAGCAGGTAGACACTAGACAGGAGAAGGGACAACACGTGGTAGTATGAAACATCTCTGTATAAGAATTAACGGTGTTATATTTGAAGACTATGAGCCTGTACACTGTTTTTGTATCCCAACGTCCTCTCGACAGCTATTCCCTGAAGGGAGCCAGTGAACTATAATAGTTTCAAAGTCCTTGATAACTTGGCGCAAGGAATTTTGGAACTCTCACGCTGTCACGCGGGTAAGCGATTTATATGCTCCGCTCAAATCAATTTGTTAAGGAGCCACGGATTTATTAAACACATAGCATGTGCGGATTTGAAACAAGCCTATCGAGATTTTAGCCTAAATGAAAAAACACCGCGGACAATTCTGACAACGAAAGAGAGCAACAACACATTTTGAGTCATCCACGTATATCGTTAGAAGTAAAGTAACCTGTATATTTCAAAAGACTGTCGTCTAGAGATGAAAATGTCATCATCTTAGTGTTCCAAAAATTGACACGTGTTCAGTTTTGACAACCTACTAGCTTTAGCATCGTGACAAAATGAACGATATTGTTCAACATTACGAATTTCTATAAACCTTTCTGTTAATTGACACCAACTTACAGTAAAAACTCTAGAACTCAAGAACTGTAAAGCTTTGTTGTTTAAATCTGAATGATGGCGTCTAATAGGCAGAGAGTAGCAGGTTAGGCTGTCTGTTGCTACCTACTTCCATTATACATAGTCTTTCCAAATCTAATGTACAAGAGACACAACCAGTCTATCACAAGTTAGCTCCTTGAACGAGACGTAATATATTTGTAATTCTTTGCTGCTCGTTCTACACCTTTTCACGGCGTTCGATATTTGAAATTGTTCTGCCAACTCTTCTCTGGACTCTCTATGCGTATAGAGAAGTAAAAGTAACAAACAGCCTTTTTTACGAGTCGTAATAATTCACTTGTCTAGGTACTGTGCAAACTGTGTTTTAATTACTCTCCTTACTAGTTTGATGTTTTCGATTACTTGACACTTTCTCTTTGATAGAACTATTTTTAAATTTGTTGAATCATGACTTCATAACTAATTCAAGCAACATCACACATATAAACCAACGCCACGCAAAGTCAAACTATGGATTCGTTAATTCATATTAAATACAAGCATCCTCCAAACAACCGATACATCAACGCCACACAAAGTCGAACACCATGATGAACATGCATTTCAGACATGTTTATAGTTTGAAAAACAATCTGTATTTAGGGAGAGACGTCGAGTTGTTACCAAGTTGTTGAACTGGCGGATTAAACCTTTGTCCCTTGTGTTTTCAGTCAGGCTGAAAGTTTGATAGTCTTGTCTCAGGTCCGTGCATCCTGTATGTTTGATTAAAATACAAAATGGTTAAACTTTGTTTTCTTGCAGCTCCGTAATAAATTACTTTAAGCAAAGCAGATAAAGCGCTGACCTGCCTGGAAGCTTGACATTTCTGAAATGTCCGACAACAATTTATCAGGGACTTTATTACTTTTACGAGAGTCCATATAAAATTACATTTTCAACTCCGCTGATACTGATGTTTTATGAAATATGGATTCAAATTCTTCTACATGTCATTGTCAGGTTTTTGAGCGTTTCTATATGATTTCGTTTTGTGGGCTTTACGTAGTACTTATTTATCATCTAAGCTAGAGCATGTACTCAGCGTAACAAGGCATTCGATGTGATAGTAAGTAACAGATTCAAGACAAAAATAAGACAAAAAATAAGCGGTAATAGGTTTGGTTTTCTTCCTATGAGAAACCCTTTGATTGAAGTTTTATTGCTGTCCAGGGTGAATATGTTGTTATCAGCACTGTAAATACTTCCCCTGATTGATTATTCGATTTGCAACACGCTACATTTCATTCTCTTCACAGGCACACAACAGATCTGTACAATTGTTACTGTCGAAACATGTGTCCAATAGGTGGATTTTTAATTGATAATCCATGTAATTAGTACTCGTTCATTCCTTGCATAACTAAATAGTCTGCAACTTGGTCAAAGTTTTTAAAAATATTACCATTTCTACTGAGAGTGGAGTGCTTTAGTCAAACGCATTAATCTCAAGTAAGTACAGTTTATGCAAACAAGTTCGTGTACTGATGTGTCCTATAATGGGGAAATGTATTTGGTGAGATCACTGGGAACATATTACTTGCCAAATGTTTTTTCTGTCTTCATGGAAATCTACATTATCCGTTTTGTTGAGATTTACGTACTTTATAGGCTTCGATGACTCGACGTTGTAAGGAATTTCTTCAATCACTAGTAATCAATGACGGACTGCTATAAACAAACGCCACGCAAAGTCAAACCATGGATTCATGAATTCTTATTAAATCAAGCATCATTCAAACAACCGATACATCAACGCCACACAAAGTCGAACACCATGATGAACATACATTTCAGACATGTTTATAGTTTGAAAAACAATCTGTATTTAGGAAGGGACGTCGAGTTTGTTACCAAGTTGTTGAAACGGCGGATTAAACCTTTTTCCCCTTGTTTTTTCAGTAAGGCTGAAAGTTTGATAATCTTGTCTCAGGTCCGTGCATCCTGTATGTTTGATTAAAATACAAAATGGTTAAACTTTGTTCTCCTTGCAGCTCCGTAATAAATTACTTTAAGCAAAGCAGATAAAGCGCTGACCTGCCTGGAAGCTTGACATTTCTGAAATGTCCGACAACAATTTATCAGGGACTTTATTACTTTTACGAGAGTCCATATAAAATTACATTTTGACTGAGTGTGAAAGACGATTTCTTGGTCACATATATTTAACTATGTTAACCCCCTTTTTTTTAAAAGATACTTGATTATTTTTGTAAACATAACATCCAAAATGCCAGGAATTGCTTATGCGTAGTCAACTCGTGCGATATAAATGAATAAAAAACATGACACCGAGGATAACAATTGTGTAGTAGGGAGCGGACGAGAATAAAAATTACGGCCTAGTATAAAACTTGTCAATGGAATCATAGAATCTCCTTTTCAACTTCGCTGATACTGATGTTTTATGAATATGGATTCAAATTCTTCTATATGCCATTGTCAGGTTTTCCGAGCGTTTCTATATGATTTCGTTTTGTGGGCGTTACGCAATACTTATTTCTACTCTAAGCTAGAGCATGTACTCAGCGTAACAAGGCATTCAACGTGATAGTAAGTAACAGGTTCAAGACAAATATAATACAAAAAATAAGCGGTAATAGATTTCGTTTTTCTTCTATGAGAAACACTTGGATTGAACTTTTTGCTGTCCAGGGCGAATATGTTGTTATCAGCACTGCAAATACTTGCTCTGATATCCGTTTTCTTGAGATTTACATACTTTTATAGGCTTCGATGACTCGACTTTTTAGGAATTCTTTCAATCACTAGTAATCAATGACGGACTGCTGTGTAAAGATCATTCTCAAACGATACAGTAATCGGGTTCCATTGGCGAACTGTATATGCAATATGGCAAAACCAATCCCAGTTATCGGAGAGTTTCAAGGATGAATTTCCTATACTGTCAAACACCTTTCACATTAGAAATGGTATGTAGAATTACTCACGGAAGATCGCTTCAATTACATAAATCTTAGGGGAAAAAGGAAGAAAACGCTGTAACGAAAAAAAAGACTTGGCGTATCGTCGGACACAGATAATCAGTGGCTCGGTTATTTAGTGATCGCCATAAATACTTGTTATCTGTCATGTGATTTCGATATTCATGACGTACAGCTCAAAAGCTCCAATGGAATTTCGTAGCTGTATGCGGTGATGGTGCCCTGACACGGGTCAACAGCACTGAAAAAAGTGACTGAAACATGCCTCCGTGGGAGAAGACAAAGGTTTACCATAATTCACTAGGGGAACCGGATAATGGAGGAGGGGGTTGACTGATAAAACATGAGGCTTAGGGGCAGGTTTTATCCAACATCTTTCGGCTGATGTGAGGTATTCAAAGTTTCCAACGCAGAATATGTATAGGCAAACTTATGTGAAGACATAATTGCTTCTTTTGCAATCAACAAAAAACATTATTGCATTAGTTTGCAAGGCTTCGATATTGTATTTAACACGATATTGGTTGACTTCACGTTTATGTATGGAGACTAGTATATTTAAAGTCACTAAATATTGTAATATCTGTTTCTCGGTCACCTAAAACTGACACGACAGGTTTTTATCACATTTGAAATTAAATTGAGACATAATTTGCTTCATTTGGGTGTATTCATCCATAAAGAAGTCAAATTTTGATCAAATTACTGTGCAATTTTCAAAATATAAGTTATCCAAGATGATCATTGAGGATGCAGCAAGTCACACAACACCGTATACAGTTCCGTGTACATTACATGTGTTTTCTTATATAAGTTACACACAAAATTTGTCAATGAGAGAAAAACGTGTTTCTGTCAAAAGCTCTAAACTCCAACAGGAATGGGTTGTTTCTATCAGTCATGGCAATTTCCTCCCTTGTAATACATTTGAACATACTGATATGGCGAGTACCACATGTAATGTGTTTAAAGATATGCTTACTGAGATCTGAGTTTTACTAGAAACATTACATAACAACATCAAAATAACAAATCATAATGACAAGAGCGATCATGAAGAAAAATCTTAATAGAATGGTATAATTAATTTGCAGTTTAGGGCTCGGGGCCCATTTAAACTGTTTCACATTATGCTAAATATCTTTGAATCAGCGAAATCTTTTTATCGATAATACAAAATAAGCACAGAAGATAGGGGGAGCAGGTAGACACTAGACAGGAGAAGGTTGAACACTTGGCAGTATGTATCATCTCTGTATAAGAAATAAACGGTGTTAACTTTGAAGCCTTTGAGCCTATATACTGTTTCTGTATCCCGATGTCGTCGCGCTAGCTAGACGGTGAAGATATGGGTATGGTGAGCTATTACAGTAACAAAGTCCTTGATAACTTGGCGTCAGGTATTTTAGAAATACCAAGCTGTCAGGCAGGTAAGCGATTTATCTGCTCCGCTCAAATTAATTTGTTAAGGAGCCTGGGCTTTATTAAAAACAAAGCATGTGCGGATTTGAAACAAGCCTATCGCGATTTTAGCCTAAATGAAAAAACACCGCGGATCCGACAATTCTGAAAACGAAAAAGAGCAAAAACACTTTTAAGTCATCCTCGTATCGTTACAAGTAAAATAAGCTATATATTTGAAAAGCCTGTCGTCCAGACATTAAAATGTCATCATTTTAGTGTTCCAAAAATGGACACGTGTTCAGGTTTTGACAACCTACTAGCTTTAGCATCGTGACAAAATGAACAATATTGTTCAACATTACAAATTGCATATAAACCTCTCTGTTAATAGACACCAACTTACATTAAACACTCTAGAACTCAGGAACTGTAAAGTTTTGTTGTTTAAATCTGAATGATGGCGTCTAATAGGCAGAGTATACCAGGTTAGGCTGTCTGTTGCTACCTACTTCCATGATACATAGTCTTTCCAACCTAATGTACAAGAGACACAACCAGTCTATCACAAGTTAGCTCCTTGAACGAGACTTAATATATTTGTAATTCTTAGCTGCTCTTTCTACACCTTTTCACGGCGTTCAATATTTGAATTGTTCTGTCAACTCTTCTCTGGACTCTCTACGCGTATAGAGAAGTAAGAGTAACAAACAGCCTTTTTTACGCGTCGTAATAATTCACTTGTCTAGGTACTGTGCAAACTGTGTCACACCTATAAACCAACGCCACGCAAAGCCAAACTATGGATTCTTTAATTCATATTAAATTCAAGCATCCTCCAAACAACCGATACATCAACGCCAAACAAAGTCGAACACTATGATGAACATACATTTCAGACATGTTTATAGTTTGAAAAACAATGTGTATATAGGGAGAGATGTGGAGTTTGTTACCGAGTTGTTGAAATGGCGGATTAAACCTTTGTCCCTTGTGTTTTCAGTCACGCTGAAAGTTTGAGTCTTGTCTCAGGTCCGTGCATCCTGTATGTTTGATTAAAACACAAAATGGTTAAACTTTGTTCTCCTTGCAGCTCCGTAATAAATTACTTTAAGCAAAGCAGATAAAGCGCTGACCTGCCTGGAAGCTTGACATTTCTGAAATGTCCGACAACAATTTATCAGGGACTTTATTACTTTTACGAGAGTCCATATAAAATAACATTTTTGACTGAGTGTGAAAGACGATTTCTTGGTCACATATATTTAACTATGTTAAGCTGTTTTTTTAAGATATTTGATTTTTTGTAAACAGAACATCCAAACTGCGAGGAATTACTTATGCGTAGTCAACTCGTGCGATATAACTCGTGCGATATAAATCAATAACCAACATGATGACACCGAGGATAACAATTGTGTAGTAGGGAGCGGACGAGAATAACAATTACGGCCTAGTATAAAACTTGTCAACGGGAATCACAGAATCTCCCTTTCAACTTCGCTGATACTGATGTTTTATGAAATATGGATTCTCCTACATGTCATTATCAGGTTTTCTGAGCGTTTCTATATGATTTCGTTTTGTGGGCGTTACGCAGTACTTATTTATCATCTAAGCTAGAGCATGTACTCAGCGTAACAAGGCATTCAATGTGATAGTAAGTAACAGGTTCAAGACAAAAATAAGACAAAAAATAAGCGGTAATAGATTTGGTTTTCTTCCTATTAGAAACCCTTGGATTGAACTTTTATCGCTGTCCAGGGCAAATATGTTGTTATCTGCTTATTTTGAAACCTGCATGATTGTTCAAATGTCATAAAAAGAATGAGATTGGCGATATCTCTCTGTTAACTGCGAGGGGGCTTTGTTCGGGAATGACCTTTCCTACTTTTTGAACCCTTTCATAATGCATCTGTTTTCAGAGTTTTCCTGCGAGAGTAACAGCTGCTTTGAAGACTTGTCTTACAATTACATTTGTTAAGAAAGCACTTGTCAACAACTTCCCCATATTTTATAATTATTTTATAACGTCATTTATTACTTCCCTTCAAATGTACACAAGAGAGGTGTACGATTTTGACTGTCGAAATATTTCTTTCAGAAATGTACTTTCTATAACATTTCTGTTGTGTAATAATACGCCATTCATTTGCGAAGGACAACAAGTCAACTGTCATACCTAATCATTGGGGATTGTTCCTGTCGAATGAATTCGCAAAACTCCAACTTGCATGCAAACAAGTTCATCCACCCGTGTATATGAAGTGCACTGAGTGGATGTATTATATCGAAAATATTATTTTTGCCTCTTACTCCCTGTTTTTAAACAAACGGCATGAAATCAATTTCAATTTTGAGATTCCCACACTTTCATGGGCTAAAGATAAAGCAATTTTACTCAATCACTCGTGATTAATGCTGAATGATTTCTCTCTATAGGCCATTCTGAAATCAAACAATAGCACTGTCTACTGTCGGTTCCAGTTACCAGCAGGAGTCGGTCTACTTGAGGCTGCATAACATTTCTGGTCGTAGTAGCAATATTTTATGCGCTGCGGCTATGCAGTTTCCCTGAATAGAATATATATACGGTTATGAACTTCAATTTGAACCAGAAAATTATTTAGGGCTCGACCCTCATGCCAAAATTATAAATCATTATTTCACTTTCATATGAAAAGTATTCTCAACAATTTTACCTACCCTATTTGGAAATCTGCATTATACATATTCCATTGTCATAAATAATCAGATTTGTAATATCTCTCAGGTAACAATGCGGGGAATATGTGCGGGAATGACCTTCCCTATTGTTTGAACTCTTATAATACAGACATTTTCAGAGTGTTCTCATACCGAGAAACAGCTGCATTAAAGATTTTATGTCTGTCCTCCACGTTACCATTTAATTTGTTATCAAGACACTTATCAACAACTTCCCCATATTGCATACTGCTTTCGTGACATCATGTATTACTTCCCCTCCATAGGTACACGACAGTTGTATGATTGTGGCTGACGAAATATTGTTTGCAAAGTAAAACATGTCCAGTGTCATATCTAAGCATCGTGGATTGTTCCTGCTCAATGCATTTGTATCACTTCAAATTGCATTCAAACAAGTTCATTTACCGATGTATGTTAAGTGTACTAGGTGTATGTATGACACCGAAAATGTCATTTGCCTCTTACTCCCATCTTTATTCAAACGGCATAAAACTGTTTTAGTTTTGAGATTCACACACTTTCATGGACTAACGATTCAAGGAAGTTTACTCAATCACCTGTGATTAATGCTGAAGTATTTCTTTGTATAGACTATTCTCAAATCAAACAAATGCACTGTCTTCCTTCAGTTCCAATTTACCAGTAGGAATCGGTCTACTTCAGGCTAAATAGCATTTGTGGTTTAAGTAGCAATATGTTATGCGCCGTTGTACAGCTTTTGTGAATAGCATTATATACACGGTTATGAACTTAAATTTGAACCAGAAAATTGTTTAGGGCTCCATTTTCATTGAAAACTCTGACAATGTTATTTCATTTCCATATGAGGAGTATCCTAAAAAACTTTGCCTACCCTATTTTGAAACCTGCATGATTGTTCCATTGTCATAAAATAATGAGATTTGCTATACTTCTGTATGACAACCGAGCTTTCCGGTACCATTGCAGGACGGGTAATATTAGCAACAATGGCGTCTTTCAGCGGCGTCATTAAAAATAAACAAAAGCCAGAAATATTGCCAGAATAAAGTTGCGGTTTTCTAATAAACTAAGGTATATTTTTACTATATTGGGGTGGGAAGAGTCGACTGTAGGTCTGAAGAATATTGTCAAATAACTTGTGGCCGATATACATTGTAGGATCCACAACCCCTATATAGCTTGGGCCCCTGATTTACACTCTCTGGAGACTTGTGTGCAGTTTAAATGGTGCTTTAATAACTCTATCTAGTCGCAACACCATTGCTTAGTAATTACAAATGCTATAGTCCACTTCACTTCTGTATGCACTTAACGCATGCACATACGTTCTGAATAGCAAATATACAAAAACTGAAGGTAAGTCTCGGAGTAAAGCAAATACAGTAAAAAATTCACAAATGAAAACTTGACATACATATGAAGTGGTGTCATAAATACACAGGTAAGTAACTTTGAAATTTCAAATACTTCATGGCGCGTAGCTGTAGTCCAACAAACATCCAAGCTCGCCTCATACAGTATATATCCGTGTCGAAAACAATATTTCCACTAAACTTGAAGAGACAGTACGGTATTCAGTTGAATATCCAGTTGAATAACACAGGTAAGTCTTACCTCAGATGGTGACGTCTTCAGGGGCAGTAAATGCAAGTGCAGGGAGAGTGCACGAGAGAGAGACAGCCGGCTGCTAGCCCAAGAAAATGAATGACTTTGAACACGTTGGCAAAACTAATATATACTTGTTCATTATTCAAACTGCTGGACGGTATTTATTTGGAAATGTGAAAACTGACCATTCAGGAAACAGTATGCGGGGAGAGCAGATGTGGTAACTGAATGTAAGAAATGAACTGAAGCCTGCACAACAGCTGTGTGCATGTGCACCTGCACACAACCACAGTGCAGGGGGTGACCAATCAAGGACTTGCACTTACACACCTTCCCCAAAAGGCGCACCATCCAAGAAGCCTTTTTCACTGCATTTCTGTTCAAGTCCTAAAACAGACAATAAAGAGTTAGTACATGTATTTTAATTTAATTTAATGCAACTAACTACACTGGGACTCGCCCATATCCAATAATTTCGACAATTTTTTTTTCACTGTTGCAAAAACAAAAATTCCTTTGAAATATGATCATAAAATGAAATGTATGTCTTTTGTTTAGCCTAGTTTTAACACACGATGAGTTCTTTTACATGTCAAGCGCTGCCTCCAGCATGCAGAGTTTACGGACATCTCTCGGTAGTCTCCCTCCAGAAGTTTTAACGAGAACCTGTCGGACACAACCATTACGATCTGGGTAGGGTTGCTCTATCAATCCCTTTGACCATTGTCCTCTTGGGGCATTTTCATCGATGATTATAACCAGATCTCCAACAGCTAGATTTCGTTTAGGCTTCAACCATTTTTGTCTCTGTTGAAGGGATGGTATATACTCCCGGATCCAACGCTTCCAAAACAGGTTTGACATCTGTCCAGCATGTCTTCGTCTATCATTGGCAGTATATCTGGCTACAAGATCGCCTGGTGATGTGCATGGATTTGGTCGCAGTAATAATAGGCTATTTGGTGTGAGTGGTTCAAGGTCGTTAGGGTCATTTGACTGATGGGTCAGAGGTCGATCATTGATTATCTTCTCAACTTCTGCCATTAAGGTAAGTAGCGTTTCATCATCAATCAGTCGATTTCCCACGAGTGATCTCAGAATTTTCCGAACGGAACGTATCATCCTTTCCCATACCCCTCCAGCGTGGCTTGCAGCAGGTGGATTAAAGTACCACTGAATATCTGTCTTGCGGAGACTGTCAGTTATTTTCTCTTGATTCCAGTTTGCCAGGGCTTCTTTAAATTCAACTTCAGCTCCCCTGAAATTTGTTCCATTGTCGCTATAAATGTCGCTATAAACTGTGTTTGGTGGGCCACGTCTACTCACAAATCTCCATACTGCTTGGATGAAGGAATCTGTGGACAGGGTGTGTGTTACTTCTATATGTACTGCTCTTATAGCAAGGCATGTGAATATACATCCGTATTTTTTGGCTGTTCCTCTTCTCCACTTTACCTTCAGAGGACCAAAGAAATCAACACATACTGAAGAGAATGGTGGTTCTCCCGGAGTAACCCTAGCATGTGGCAGTGGTGACATTACTTGTGTTTCAGGTGTTGCGTTCCATATTCTGCATGTCATACATCTTTGAATGACTCGCCTGACTGTTGCTGGTCCTTTCAAAATCCAGAATCGTCTGCGGATGCTGGCTAATACATGATTGGCTCCAACATGGCCTTCTATCTCATGATAAAATTTTATGATTAACGACGTGACATAATGGTTATGTGGCAAAATTATAGGATGTCTTGCTTTCTTACTTATTGGGGCGTAGTTTAGCCTTCCACCTACACACAGGACGCTGTTTATGCAAATTGGACTGAGTTTACGTAGAGGACTGGTGTATCCTTCACTGTCTGGCCTTGTACTTTGTGACTTCGATTTCGTGGCCAATTCCTTAGGAAAGGCTGTTTGTTGCACTACTTTGACTATCTCCACAGTAGCCTCTGATATTTCTCCTCGCACAGTTTGGGACCAGTTGGAACCAGATCACCTTTGCAATTACCATAGTGAGCTCGTAGGTACTTCTTAAAATGCAGAATCCATGCAACAGACTTGCAAAGCGTGTACCATGAAGAGAATCTTTGAATCAACAGGTTGATGACGTCATCACAGGTTGTTTTAGCTCCTTTTACAGCCGTGTATACTTTTGCAGTTTTCAACTCTTTGTCTTCTACTGATATTGCTGGTAAGTCGTCAGGATGGTTTGGCCAGTTCTCTTTTAGTTTCCACAGAATTCAGGACCATTAAACCAGCGTTTTGATTTCTGTTCAGTTGTATCAAATTCAATACCTCGTGATGCACAATCCACAGGGTTAAGTTGAGATGGAACATGGTGCCACTGGTCGGGTGATGTTGCATCGTGTATTACCTGGAGACGATTGGCTACAAAGGTTTTGAACCTCCTTGTTGAGTTATGGATGTATTGGAGAACTATGGTGGAATCTGTCCAGAAACTTTCACAGTGGATCGGTCCAGAAACTTTCACAGTGGATCGGTAGTTGTATTTCCTCTCGTATTTGTTTACCGACGTTCACAGCCACTGTTGCTGCAGTTAACTCTAACCTTGGAACTGTCATCGTCTTCAATGGAGCAACTCTAGATTTACCAATGACAAGACTACAGTGAATTTTACCATCATCATCGATGAATCGTAGATAAGAAGCAACTCCATATCCTTCTAATGAGGCATCTGCAAAATGATGTAGTTCAACAGCTTGTAGTTTGCCAAAGCCGGAAGGAGTGTAACAACGTGAAATTACCATGGTTTTTAATAAAGGTAATTTCTGGCACCATTCATGCCATGCGTAAAGATATTTCATCGGTATCTCTTCATCCCAGTCACATTCTAGTCTGGTCAATTCTTGGAGGATACGCTTTGCTGGTAAAACGAATGGTGCTATCAATCCCAGGGGGTCGTAAACTGAAGCAACAACTGATAGTATACCTCTGCGGGTTTCCTTCTTTGTTTCATTGCCAATTCTGAAGTGCAAGGTATCCTCATTTACATCCCACTGAACGCCAAGAGCTCTGTCAATAGGCAGGTCTTCTAAATCTAAATTCATTACTGATGGCGCTCTTTCTCCAGATGGTATTGAAGATAACACTTACTTGCAGTTGGAAATCCATTTTGTGAGGTGAAAGCCTCCTCTGGATAAAAGCGCTGAAACTTGAGTGATGAATCGCTTTGCTATTTCTGTAGTGAGCACAGATTTCAAGTAATCATCAACATAGAAATTGCGGTATACCGAATCGACAACGTCTGAGTCAAAGTCACTTCTGTTATCATCAGCTGTTTTCTGAAGTGCATAAGCTGAACAACTTGGCGATGATGTAGCTCCAAACAAATGAACTCGCATTTGATGGTCCACTGGCTTCTTAGAGAGGTCTCCTTTAGGCCACCAAAGGAATCTTAGCGCATTACTATCTTTGGGAGTAACATGAACTTGATGGAACATTTGTTTGATATCTGCTACCAATGCAATTGGATATTGACGAAATCGTAGCAAGACTCCAACTAAGAATTTGTTAAGTCCGGACCTTGTAAGAGCTGATCGTTCAATGAAGTATCACCACACTTAGCAGCACAGTCAAAGACTACCCTCACCTTATCTGGTTTATTCGGATGGACCACTGGATGATGGGGTAAGTACCATAACAATGTGTCATTCTTATGGGTTTCATCAGACACTTGTCGTGCATGACCTTGTTTTATGTAATCGTCTATAGTTGCGCTGTACTTCTCATGGAGCGCATGATCTTTAGAAGACGTCTTCTAAGCACATTAAGTCGCTTCTCAGCTATGTGTTTATTACATGGTAAGCTAGGCGTGTCATATCTCCAGGGTAGATTCAACTGATATGGCCATTCTGTAAACAAACTGATCGGTCCATAATTGCCTTTGCCCTTCGATCTTCCAATGACATACAGTATTTAGTCTCCACCAGAGATTCTGTAAAGTCGGCATTATACATCCGATGTAACTGTGAGGAAATAGGCTCTAGACACTTGATTGGAGATTCACAATTGCTCACCTGGTCCATGTTGATAAAGTTGATGGTGGCATCACTGTCTTTCTTTCCTTTCATCGGCCCAATCACAGTCCAGCCAAGAAGTGTACGGATTGCGTATGGTTGCTTTCTTCCACCACGCTTTTCCTCTAGTGCCCAATGTGCTTCCGGTACATCGTTGCCAATTAGGATAGTTACCTCCTTTTGGTCCAATTCTGGCAATTCAATACCATTAAGATGGCGCAACCTTTTATATCTTTCACTGTAGGAATGCTGCTGGCGCTGATCGGAAGCATGTCTGTAGTCCACACCCTGTTGAGATGTACACATTCAACGCCATTCAAAGCTCTCAAATCCAGTTGAACTTCTCGACCATGTTTTATGCTTTCCGCATCAAGGTGGATAGGGTATAGTTGATGGGTTTTCCTCTTAAACCAAGTTTTTCTGCCAAAGATTCAAGGCAAATTGTGGTATCTGAACCACTGTCCAGGAAGGCATAGGTTTGAATTGCTGGTCCACCATCTGATCCACCATAGACTCTCGAGAAAAACGGGACAGGCAACTGCTGAGGTTTCTTTGTGCGATCTATCTTGGAATACATTAAAGTTATTTGCCAAGCGGTCCCCGACAACAATACTTTGTACTTAACACTGAATCTCATTAACGATCAAACTGACGTTCTGAATATGTACACTTTGCTCTTGCATGGCACGTTCCGAGTAATGACACAGAGAATTTTGAGGGTTTTTTGATACTAGTCATGGTGAATGTTCTGGTAACGATGAAGATCACATTTTGGATTCAAGCCGAAGCCAACGGGAAAAAACTAGACGATAAAAACAGTGTACATTTAGCCATAGACGCTACAGAAAACTCTTGCTAGATATCGACAATATAAGTTTACATTCCCTACCATAAAAATCACCGATAACAACAAACATTTACAAGTTAGACAGGTTTACACTTCCCCAGTCCTGCGAAACGAAAACCTCACCTTTATTTCATCTGTCACGCAACATTTGACGAAAATCAGGGAACACAAAAAATGACTACTCCATCGGAGCTCAAATACACGACCTCTAACATTTTGGTACTGTTTTAGCCTAAAGAAACACCAAAGTTCGGATAAGCTACACATGTTTACATCCGCAAAGTACTAGAAATACATTTGTAACACTGACTTTAGCTGTCAGGAGAAACTTCGCGATAAATCAGGACTATCCATCGGTTGATGGATTCAGAAGCGGTAAGGTAGACATGCATTTACACAAAGCTGAACGCAGTCCTCGTAAATTTGACCGTTCACAGTTTTCAAACAACGACATTTCAGTAGTTAACATACATACTTTACCGAATCATGGAGCACTCCTCGCACAGAAAATATTCCGAGGGTTAAAAAACTGCAAAAACGAGGGAAAATTCTGAGATACACGGACATTGCGGAATGTAAACAACTCTGTGATGTCACCTGCTGTCAAGTCTGGGACTGCAGCGATATGTGTTTCGGATTTCTATTCGAAACTTTGTCACTTTACAGCAACCACTACTGACTCCCTGCAGACTTCTAGTTGCGTCGAATCTCGCTACCAATATGTAAAAAGTACTTTAAAACCATTTTGACGAATTCTTCTCAAATAGTTGTAACACTTTTATTTCTAAAAATGGACTTGCGGGTAATCCGAAATAACTTGAAATCCGAAAACATTATTACCGTATACCCGCATGCACGTGTCTATGAACCGGACGTTGTGCAGTCCCCGACCCATTGACACCTCTTAATTATTCAAAGATAGATCGCAAGCTGCTAATCCCATAGACCCTTTGTTCTCTATCGCAGTTGCCTGTCCCGTTTTTTCTCGAGGGTCTATGGATCCACTCACCTTAACTGGCACAACTTGTAGACTGATGCAAGGTTGGTTTGTCTTGATGGCTTTACAATTAGCGGTTACAGTAGCACCATTGGTGTGTTGAAGCTGTGTTGATGTACTGCTGCTGCCAGAACTAGCTTGATTCATTTGGCGAGATGGTGATGACACTGGATGCAATAATGGATTATGTGCTTTTCCACAGCCGGTTACTGACAAAAGAATCCACTCTTACAGTTTCTTGCAAAATGTGGAGGACTTGCTTCTAAGCAGAGATCGCACAACCTCTGTTTTTGTACAAAGTCTCTTTTCTCATCATAAGACTTTCCGGCGAATTCCGGCATCTGTGAAGTTTGTGTTGACCCTGACAAAAATGGCATTTAGCATCCTTGTTAGATCGGTACTTGACTCTTTCATTTGGCTCACCATTGACTTCCTGGTTACCAACTTGTGTTGTCATGGTAGTAGCCTTTGTAGACTGGTTCGGTACCTTGACTCTTGATTTTGTGTCTTTGTCCACATCAGGTTTGGAACCTACCAACTTCCCAAATCTTGTATTTGCTATGGCGGCTCGTGTCTCCAAAAACTCTGTCAAATGAAGAAATTCGGGTTCCACACCACGATATATTAGCTTACCAGCTTTTTAGCCTGCAGAAAAGTCGGAAGCGTCTAACTATCTTCTCTAGTGTATCCATTGAGTTGATGTCAGCCGTATATTTCATTTGACGTGAACATAAATGACAGTTTCTCATGTTACGAGCAAGCTGTAGCAACTTACCCGTTTCTGAAGCTTTGATCTGTGGTCCTTTTACAATGTTGTCTATAGCTGCATGAACGATTATGTGTTTCTGACCGAAGTTATGATGCAAGATACTTCTGGCCTCCGCGTAACCATCTTCAGGTGGCAGGATAACACAGCTCTTAATTGCATCCTTAGCTGGTCCGGTACAGTGTTGAATAAGGTAGGCCAGTCTGGCATTATTGTCGGAGACCATTTGTTCTATATTTACCTCAAAGTTCCTGATGAACACCGGATATGAGACTGGATTACCATCAAATAATAATTCCCTCTTAGGCATATTCAAATTGGCTAGAAGTGCCTGGGTGGTTTGGTTCTGTTGTCTGACAATATTCAACAAGACATTATCTTTGTCATCATAGGGCTGATATTGTTGTGGTACCTTATTTGGCTCAGATCTATGGGCTGGGTGATCTGTGTTATGGTCTAATGGTCGCCATTCTGGTGCATGTGGGTTTAATACTGGAACAGAGTCTTCAATTTCTTGCTCTGCTAGACTCTGGTTTTCTGGTTCAAATCTCCCTTCAGATACAGTAGCCTGCGTGTCCACTCTAGGGGCAGATATTGGTCCATCGACAGACGTCACTGGAGGGTTTAAATCCTGACAAGATTGGAAATACCTTTCAATCTTTTCACTCTGACTGGCTATTTGTATACCACCACTCACAATACCAGAACCATCAGCGGACAAATTTCCCTCTTCCACTAGTTCAACCTCCATTTCTGCGTATTTGACCTTTCTTCAAGCTTCTAAAATCTTTAGAGTTGATTCGTGTCTTTCTTTCTATTCTCGAAGTTTTAGTTCCCTCAGCTTGGCTTTGACCTTTTGTTCCTCTGTCATCTGGTTCAATTCAAGCTGAGCTTCTAATAACTTTCTTCTGGCAGTCCTTGAAGCATGACTAACCTTTGAAGTCGACACAGATAAGTCAGATCCCGCAATATGGCCGCCATTGGCTGTTTGACTACGTTCCTTCTTACCACTGCCATTAGGATCAGTCTTCTTAGGAGTTCCCTTCGAATGCTTAGAAGTCGTTGAACTAGGAGAATCTGCTGGAACATCAAGATTTGCACTACCAGGGTTTGCATCTGCATTAGGTATTGACATCTCTTCATTTGTAACTTGCGCACCATCTTCTGGCACCAAATCACGAGGCAAAGTCGATACAGATATACTATGAAATGTAACCCAATTCTCAAGACGGTGATCCAAAAACTCCTTTCTCTTGACTTCTAATTCATATTAAAGCTGTAGACCTGTTTCTGGCTCGGGCAGCAGGCATTGATACTCATTGCAAGTTCATTCATAGGACGTGAAACATCTATCTAAATCCTCCCTTCTACGCATTACTGTTTAATAGTCAGCTGAGGATGATATCAGAGTCTCAATATCCATATGTATCCGTGTCATGTGCCCTTTGTAAGCAACAATTGATCTCTTCAACTTTTTAAGATAATCAATTTGCTTACCTGCACTTTCTTCTCTTGCAGAAGAAACACTAGCAGCAGCCTTCGACGAACAGCTACTCTTCTCAGACACTGATGCTGCAGAACCAAGGTACTGGTTGTCACGTCCGGACGCCATGGCTTCTATGGTCTGCTCGCACACGGTTACACCATCAAAGAAGAGATGGACGTCATCTGAGAACTATGTAGGATCCACAACCCCTACGTAGCTTGGGCCCCTGATTTACACTCTCTGGAGACTCGTGTGCAGTTTAAATGGTGCTTTAATAACTCTATCTAGTCGCAACACCATTGCTTAGTAATTACAAAATGCATATAGTCCACTTCACTTCTGTATGCACTTGACGCATGCACATACGGTTCTGAATAGCAAATATACAAAAATTGAAGGTAAGTCTCGGAGTAAAGCAAATACAGTAAAAAATTCACAAATGAAAACTCGACATACATATGAAGTGGTGTCAGAAATACACAGTTAAGTATAACTTTGAAATTTCAAATACTTCAGTCCAACAAACATCCAAGCCTCGCCTCATACAATATACAAATATATATCCGCGTCGAAAACAATTTCCACTAAACTTGAAGAGACAGTACGGTATTCAGTTGAATATCCAGTTGAATAACACAGGTAAGTCTTACCTCAGATGGTGACGTCTTCAGGGCAGTAAATGCAAGTGCAGGGAGAGTGGACAAGAGAGACAGCCGGCTGCTAGCCCAAGAAAGTGAATGACTTTGAGCACGTTGGCAAAACTAATATATACTTGATCATTATTTAAACTGCTGGACGGTATTTATTTGCAAATGTGAAAACTGACCATTCAGGAAACAGTATGCGGGGAGCAGATGTGGTAACTGAATGTAAGAATGAACTGGAGCCTGCACAACAGCTGTGTGCATGTGCACCTACACACAACCACAATGCAGGGGGTGACCAATCAAGGACTTGCACTTACATACATATTTTAACTATAATTTTATCGCTTGTCAATCGGGTAGCTAAAAATCACTTGATTTGGAACAAAATCAACTTTAAAACTTGTACTTTTTGTCTAAAGACAGGATCGCCAAACGATGCAGATTAATGTACCTCAGTTTCTATATATACGTAAAACAAAGTCATTCGGGTCACTAGGTACGCGATTGTTGGCAGAAATGGAGCGCATTTATGTGTGAATATTGGGCAAAAATACAAAAATTTTGTCAATTTTGTTGCATGATCCTGGTCTTGGTCCTGCGATCGATGCTTATTGAAAAAGGCTGCAAGTGTCACGTTTAGAAAAGCTTTGACCATCAGGTAAAGGGGTGCTACAGTCCCGATCGCCCGGCCGGTGACCTCACTACATTGAGAATTGGAGGGTACATTTCCCATGGGGTTGACAGGACCTCTCTTTGACACTTTGTACTTTTTTGTCTAAAAATCATATAGACAATCTAGTGCAAAAAATAAGGCTTTTTGGTATCATTTATTTCAGAATAATTGATTGCAATAGTTATTTGTTATAATGTGCTTTTAGCATCCTATAAATGTGAGAGAATTTATGAAAAACACTATAATTTTCAAGCCGACTTTCTTCCAACGTAAGTACCGTCAGGAGAGCTCGAACCTCTGCAATCGGCAATGGTTTACTCCTGGCAACATACAGCTTTAGAATACTCATCGTTGGCTTGCCGCCCTGTACGCAATTGCTGTGATTGACACGATTTCGAGTAACTTGCAATGAAAATCATTGATTGACACATGACAAATTCCAGTCGTAAGGGCATCGAGTGGGGCATCAGCCAATCCTCGACCACTTTATTGAATGAAGCTTGGCGAATTGTTACTCCCCTCCAAAGTTTGAGTCATCAGCTATGCCTAAATATAGTTAAACAGGCGTAAATATTCAGGATTATCAGGTATTTTGATATGGCGCGAAAATCGCATATGGCCCAATTAATGCTCATGAATAATATCACATGACATCACAGCGCTGCGCCTATTGGTTTAGAGGCTGGGCATAATGAGGTCATGCATAATGAGTTGTGCGTGTTTTTTACTGATCGCGCGAACGTACCGCCATGCTCAGGACAGCTTGACCGGCAATATTCCATGCACGGGACCGTACGTATAGGCTCTCGCTCTCGTGCCATTCAAGATCATAACTCCATCTAAGCAACATTCCATGCTGGGGCCGTACAGTTGCTCCTGTCACCGTACCCTAGGATCACAATTCCACCAAGTTCGTGCATTGATGCCACTCAGGCGCTGAGCAGTGGCTCCAAACGAGCGAGCGTGATCCCTAAGTGCACATGACTAGGACTGTTTGTACCGAATAACTCATCGGCGTTCTGAGCACATTTCATTTTTTGATTTTCAGTAGCATCTTTTTCCTTTGATTAGTACAGCACAGTACATCGAATTACAGGATAGATGTGGTAAGTACAGGACATAATGCTGCCACAAACCCAATATCTCAATTGTCTGGCATTTATTTGGTGTGTTTTTTTTTACTTGAAAATACAGATGTTGAAATCCCAGTTGCTCCCCTTGTCTGAATATATAGAGGGAGTGAATAAGTCTAACCCTAACCCTAACCCTAACTAAAGCCTAACCCTAACTTAACCCTAACCCTAACCCTAACCATCGGAAATACATATCAACAAACAAACAAACATACAAATGAATAAATTAACTGCTCTTTATTGACAAATATTAATAAAACAGCTTTTCGCTGTTATTTATCAAAAATAACAAATAAAGAAACACAAACACATACACACAAACAAACACAGACACAAATAAACAAGGAGTAATAGTCCCCGGTGATGCGATACGATCACGAGTATCGGAAAAAGCAAGCGGCGGACTCAATCGCATGGGGCTCTGTCGACCTCCACCTTTCATTGTATCATCTCGATAAATGAGACACTACTCCTCAGACAAAAGGAAACGTTTTTCAAGAAACCAACAAAAGGCTGACATTACGACTCAAATGGCAAGGAGATTTGTTTCGACTTCCAAAATCAAACCGGCTGCCAACAGTCATCCTGTCGCTTTGCGCACGTGTGCATCGAGGAGGGCTGTCACAAAGACCACCCACAGTATTGCCACAAAGCATTCCGGAGCAACAACTCCAACAGCCAAGCATAGCATAAGGTGGCTAGCCCTCTGACTGACTGCCTGACAACATGGGAAAATGAACTATAGAACGATATTGACCGCGACTTCCTTCTGAATGGCATTACCTATGGCTTCGACATCATCGACCCTGGCACACCCCTCCATAAAGTCGAAAGTTCCAACTATGCCTCCTGCACCGATACGGCTTATCACGACGTGGTCGAGCGACAGATCGCCCACGACACCGCTGGTAACTACAGAATTACCGCTAAACAACCGCGAATCGTTAGCAGCCTAGGCGCCATACCTAAGAAAGACTCAAATAAAGTTCGACTCATCCACGACTGCAGCCAGCCTGTTGATAAAAGCGTCAACTCCTACGCATCGACCACTCCCTTCAAATACGAATGATAGATAACACTGTCACAGCGTGCAAACCGGGCGCCTTTCTAGCCAAAGTTGACTTAAATCCGCTTACCGCTCTGTCCCCATAAGGGTAGACTCTCAGCGTGCTCCGGTCACCGTTACCGCTTCGCAGGGCATCGATCATTGACCTACATGGTTGACACGAGACTGCCCTTTGGGACAGCAAAAAGCCCGGAAATTTTCACTCGCATTACCAGGAGTATCACTAGAATGATGCGCATAAAAGGGTACCAAGTTGTGATAGTGTACCTCGACGATTTTCTAATAATTGCGGACTCCAAACTAGAATGTGAGCAAAATTCCAAGCGTTACCACAACTGTTACAACAACTCGACTTCACTATTAACGGGGAGAAAGTGATCGCACCCACCCAATGCCTCACGTTCCTCGGCATTGAAATAAATACGCACAACCGGACATTGTCCTTAGACAGCAGCAAACTGCAGGACCTTAGCAATCCCCTTACACACTGGCTGCCCAAACAGCGGGCAAGAAAACGCGAGCTTCAGCAACTAGTCAGTAAACTCAACTGGGTGGCACGAGTTATACGAGGCGCCAAATATAAAAAAAAATAATTTACATACATACATACATACACACACACATATATATATATATATATATATATATATATATATATATATATATATATATATATATATATATATAATATATTTCCATACATAATCATGCACGTACGCATAGAGTGTATTCATTCAGACATGTACAATACATACATACGTTCATACATACATCATACGTATACACGTACACACATAATTTCACACAAACATGCATTAACACACACTCTACACATACATACATACATACATACATACATACATACATACACACACACACATACATACATATATATATATATATATATATATATATATATATATATATATATATATATATATACATAATCATACGCGTACGCATAGAGTGTATTCATTCAGACATGTACAATACATACATACGTTCATACATACATCATACGTATACACGTACACACATAATTTCGCACAAACATGCATCAACACACACACACACTTCTCATACATACATACATACATACATACATACATACATACATACATACATACATACATACATACATACATACATAGACTATAGAGCCTGGACAAGGGTCGAGCCTCGACGCGAAAAAATTTATATACATAGAACCTCGTTCTGACTTACTGATACAGCTGGACCTCGTTCTGACTTACTGATACAGCTAAAAAAATTTATAAACATTGAACCTCGTTCTGACTTACTGATAGAGCTGCAAAATTATATATACATAGAACCTCGTTCTGACTTACTGATAGAGCTGCAAAGTTTTATATACATGGAACCTTGTCTGACTTACTAATACAGCTGCAAAATTTTATATACATAGAATCTCGTCCTAACTTACTGATAGAGCTGCAAATTTTATATACATAGAACTTCGTCCTGACTTACTGATAGAGCTGCAAAATTTTATATACATAGGACCTCGCTCTAACTTACTGATACAGCCGCAAAATTATATTATTATATATATATATATATATATATATATATATATTATATATATATATATATAGTATATATATATATATATATATATATATATATATATATATATATATAAACTCGTTCTGGCTGACTGATACAGCCGCAAAACGATGCTGTGCGTTCCCGGCGTTGAAGGTGCTGGACGGGGGGCGGTAGGCCTCTCGCGCCGCCCTGGGAAAACACAATATCGTACGCAGGGCCATGGAGCTAAGAATGATCCAGGCTAGGTGCAATTATTGTAGCCCATATGCCGTGCGCTGGCTTTTCTGACCTGTTTCCTTTGCAGCGCTGGCCTGTAGCGGCTGCTGCTTAACAGCAACACATAAGGAAAAGACCGCGCACAGCTCGGCCAGCCGTGAGCTGCCTTTTTTTGCGGCTAGACCCTGGCAAGACTAAAGCTGATACGTGTACGCATAGTGCTAGCTCTGCATGGCAGGTTTGTGTGTTACCGGCGTTATACGGCCTCCCACCACAAGAGCCACATGGGAGGCCGTATAACGCCGGTAACACACAGCCCTGCCATGAAGAGCTAGCATAGTGCTAGCGCTTATGCTATTCAAGTGCATTTGAACTTTCTGGTTTATTTTGTGCTAGTGACAACAATGATCGTGGTATTGCTATCACGAGAGATCACCACTGATCTGGGCTGTTCAATTCGTAGCAGAAAGGACATGCGCTAGGCGTCGACCACACAGTGCTCGTTCACTGCAGATCACTGCAGTCGGCTGTGCAACTACTTTCGAGGTCTACAGAGTTAAGAGAATAAAGACAAAAATTTAATTCGGAAATTTTGGTGCAATAAACCCATGCACTATGATGGATGAAGGCAATTTGTGCAACAAGACAGCAATTCTTGGTCTTGGACTTTCCTCCGGGCATTCGACGCAAGGAGAATGGCGGTACACAGAGCATGGTGCTTGGTTGTGTTTACAAGAATTAGAAATGATCAGACATTCCAATTCACCAGTCAATCAGCGACACTCAGCCGATAGAGTATATGAGATTCATTGAACATGGCATGGAGGTAGAGAGAGATCTCTTGCGACCTCCATGCTCCATGCATCTTCAATGAATCTCATATACTCTGTCGGTTGAGCGTCGCTGATTTACTGGTGTTTTGAGTGTCTGATCATTTCTAATTCTCATAAACACAACCGTTGTATTAGGGACTGGTCAGTGTCTTCGGCCTAGGGGGCGGTGGATTATTTTTTGCCGACGTCAAAAAGTGGCTGAACCCCTCCCCCATTCCAACTTTCGAAAACAGGGTGACCCCACATTCCAACTTTCGAAAACAGGGTGACCCCCCTGTGTGAAACAAAGGTTAACAAAAGGTGGAATATAAATTGAATAATTCAGTATATATATATATTATATATATATGTGTGTGTGTGTGTGTGTGTGTGTGTGTGTGTGTGTGTGTGTGTGTAATTTTGGGGGTATATTTTCAACATTCAGTCATTCTGTGTTTTAATGAAATTGGTGTCATGTCAGTTGTAAGATAGGAACTTAAAAGTGTCAATTCTAAAGTTTGATACAGTATTTTGAATGAGCTGTATGTATTCCAACTCTCTTTATGTATAAGCAGATGTCAAGAAACTATTGTAAGGAAAATGTGATTGAAAATTAGTGCATGTTGCTTCTTATAGAGAAAACAGAAAGTATCAGGAACTTGCCATGCTTTTCATATGAACGGCATGCTGAAAAATATGTTTGATATTTTAAAGAAATGCGCCCAAGGGCGCGCCGAAAAATTTTAAACATACAGATATCTCAAATATATGTATGTCAAACATATAAAGTTTTTCACTGGGACAAGGCTCTAAAAAATGTCTTATTATTAAAGTAACGCGCCCGAAGGGCGCCCGAAAATGCAACTCAATGCTGAAATTTGTGGCTGGCACAATGCATTTTATGCAAGTATGAGCCCTTGTTGAACTTGAAAACACACTGACTATTGGGCATTTCAAAAACATGGTGCCCCCATCACCAAAGTCAAAAACAGGGTGACCCCCCTGAATCCACCGCCCCCCTGGCTACGCAACTGACCAGTCCCTTAGCTACATGCTCGTGTGTACCTCCATGCTCCTTGTGTCAAATGCCCCGAGTAAAATCCAAGACCAAGAATTGCTGTCTTTTTTACTCAAATTTACCTTCATCCATCATTGTGCGTGGGTTTATTGCACCAAGATTTCAGTGTTGAATTTTTGTCTTTATTCTCGTAACTGTGTAGACCGCGAAAGTTCGTTGCACAGCTGACGGACTGCAGTGGTCTCAGTGAACGATCGGTGTATGGTTGACGCCGTTGTATGGTTGACGAGTAGCCCTGCGTACAGGTCTGTGTGTTCCCGGCCGTATAATGCCGGGAACACACAGACATGTACACAGGGCTAGGCTGCGAGCAGCCCAGATCAGTGGTGATCTCACCTGATAGCAATACCACGATCATTATTGTGGCTATACCTTAGTAGATCAAAATAAACCGGAAAGTTCAAATGCACTTGAATAGCACAAGCGCCAGCACTATGCCTGTATAGGGTCTAGCCGCGTACTATACCGGGCAGAGTTCAATCATGCTTTCTGAGCACAAGCATCACCAGGTATTACACTTAATCCAAGACGAGTCTGTATGTAAAAGTTTCCCACGGAGTCTGTGTATAAAACTTCCCAGCTAGCTGTATGTAAAATTTTCCCACCGAGTCTGTGTATAAAACTTCCCAGCTAGCTGTATGTAAAATTTTCCCATCGAGTCTGTGTATAAAACTTCCCAGCTAGCTGTATGTAAAATTTTCCCATCGAGTCTGTGTATAAAACTTCCCAGCGTGCTGTGTCTTCAGAACGGGTTTGTATGTAAAACTTCCCAGCGTGCTGTGTCTTCAGAACGAGTTTGTATGTAAAATTTTCCCATCGAGTCTGTGTATAAAACTTCTCAGCTATAGCTCTCTCCAGAACGAGCCTGTATGTAAAATTTACCCGCCGAGTCTGTGTATAAAACTTCCCAGCTATAGCTGTGCCCTCAGATCGAGAATGTATGTAAAATTTAGCTGTGTAGTTGTATCATCAGAACGAGGCCGATATATATAAACTTTTTGCAGCTGTGCTGAGCTGAGTAAGTTTCTAACATATAGAACCTCGTTCTGATACAGCGATACTTCATCAGAACGAGGCTGTATATATAAGATTTTGCAGCGCTGTCAGATACTGTAAACGTCAGCAGCTGCCTCGAAAACGAGGCTAAATGTAAAATCTTCGAGCTGTATCAAAGTCCGATGTATGTATGTATGTATGTATGTATGTATGTATGTATGTATGTATGTATGTATGTATGTATGTATGTATGTATTCTACATGTATGAATGAATACGCTATATGCGTGCGCGTATTTTTTTCTATATGTATGTGTGGGGCAATGTATATGTGTGTATACACACGCACACATATATATATTATATATATAATTCCTCTCTATATATACATTTTCCATCTTTTCTATCTCTAAAAAAGCTTGATTGTGTAAATTATTTTTTTTACATTTGGCGCCTGGTACGAGTTATCCGCGGCAATCGCACATTTCTGTGACGTCTCATCAATTGACTAACTCTGTTTCACGTCAATCACAGCATATACGCCTAACCAGCAAGCGCGAGCCGACATCAGCTGGTGGGCAAATCTGAGCAAAACGTTCAATGGTACAGCATCCCGTACGAAAGCTACCAGGTTGTGACAAGATAATGGTGCAAGTTTGCAACATTATTTGTCTTACAACCTGGTTACTAGCAGGTTACTAGGATGGTATTCAAGGTTGGTATTCATTGTTGACATGGGAATGGCTAGAACTGGTGCCAACTTTGTCAGAAGCTTGTAGACTTTACCTTGTCTGAACCTTGGAGACTCCCTTATCGCTTATGGCAATCTTTGTACAGAGATTGGATAATGTTACATAACAGTTTTACATATCCTCCTTCCCCCCCCCTTCCATTAATTTGGGGATAATACCAATATTCCTGCAGGCATTTTAGCAGTATATTGAACCATCACAAGTGCATCCTCATCTTCTTTCCTTTACCAAACTGTAGTGATGGTTATACTTGCACATTAATACTGCACAGGTGTATGCATAAGTATGTTTGAAAAGTCTTACCACTTAGGGACAGTGTCACTCATACATTCCACAACAGTCAAGTACAAGTTCTTAATCATGAACCAGATAAGACCTAATGTAGGATGAAAGAACTTATTTATTGCTAAAATGAAAAGGAATAGCAGTGTACGTGAATAACACTACAAAAATGAGAGACAAAGCTTATATTGAAAGTTGAAATAACTTTTGTCAATTGTCCAGCCTTAAATTATGCTCAAAAGTGAAGGATATTCAGGACCAATTTGTCAATGCATTAAAAAACCTGACATACTTTCCTTTTACACATGATAAATATATATGTATGAATGCAATACATTATAAAGTGAAGGATAGGTTTATATTGATTACATCATGGAAATGTAAAAATTATTATAATCATACTTGTCTCGTTTTTGAAGCACGAGTTTGGTAACAGCAATTACATTTTGTGAATGTAAAATATAAAAATTATGAAGCCTTCTTCATCATAAAAATTACTATCATTTAGGTATTTGTTGCATGCACTTGTTTCTATGTTCCTGGAAAAATTTGAGATGCCTCTATTTCATAATTATATTAAGTTTAGAAATTAAACTCAGAATTCTAACTATCAATGTCATACAGTTCTCAACATTAGGCTGAAGTAATTATATCAGGTTGGTATTTGAATCAGATTCTTAGAAGTTAACATCTTACTATCATATCATTGTCAGCTACAAAAATATTTCTTCATGTAAACTATGCAACTGCAATATCAAAAATTTGTGGCAGTATGACTCGTTATGTAAATTACCTTTGCAAATAAAAAAATGAGTACAAAGCATAAAACAGTGCTTTTCTCGTTAGTTAAAAAACCTATCATTACAAAGCAACTCATTTAACTTTAAGTAAGCTAGAAGTTATAATGACAGCACAAAATTGTAGACAAAACAGTGAATTATGCAAAGCACACATTTATGCCAGTGATGTAGCTTGTCATGATTGAAGTCAAATTGACTGAAATAAAACACACGGTACAGTAGCGTCAAAAGTCCCATAGATCTACAAATTACTGAATTTTTCCTCAGTGGAATTATGGCTCACCAATTTATCTGTTTTTCTCTTTCTGCATTGTCTTGCTTGAGCACATTAATCGTTGATGACATCGTTGAAATTTGGTACACTGAGTCTGTCAGTTTGATATTTTTTGTGGATGAAAGCTGAAACGACAGAAATTTGGAACGTAAATGATGAGTAACAAAACCTTTGTCCAGTGCAGGAGTACAAGGAACAACCTCTGCTTTTTCATCTTGACTACAGCCACTGTTTGTTTAAAATTTGAAAATAGTTGAACTTACTATGCCTATTAATATTTATACATTGCATTAGAACCCCACGAAATTGGTCCGCTTTTGTAGATCTACATGCACAATGACCCTGATTGATACAAAATTTTGTTTGATCAATAGAGAAGCTGTTATTGATGAACTTAAAAGTTGCAATATACATACCCTTTATCGATCCTGTTATTTCAACTTCTACCGGTATTAAACCATGATATCCAGAATTCTGCCACAGCCTATCCTGGTGGCTGCAGTGTTTCTTTCAAAGGCGTTTGCGATGTGGTGATTTGCACTGTTACTCTTGGGCTTCATGATTTTACTTTGGCCTTTTGCACTCCATTTCTTACCAGTTTTCACAGGCAGTGTGATTCCTTGATTGGTGTATTACTGGTTTGGTTTGGTGACCTTCGACCTCTGCCCCTGTGTGACATTGATTCATTACTGTTTGAGGTTGCCTCATTCAGAGTTTTCCTGTCTCCTGAAAAAATGGAAATCATGCATGAAACATAAAACCTTGATAATTTAAAAAAACAGTCTTCAAGTGTCAGAGTCCTAAATTTTTTGCAGTGGAAAGAATTTACAATAGAACTAGCAGTCCCCATTGTAATTAAATGAGCACAATTTTTTGGTCAGGTTTTCACAAACAACCACGCATATTTGAACCAACTTTCCCTCTAGGTCTTCATAGTGTTGCAATAATATACACAGTCTGAAAGATTCTTAATTACTACCAAGGTTATTTATTTTCAAAATTCATCATGGCTTGGTTTTTTTATTGAAAAATAAAGACAGAGGATTTTTTTTATATAAATAGAAATCTTTTCTTTTTGAAGTTTACAATAGTAAGCTGACAGCCATTTCACTTCACAACCATAGACAAGAAGTCATAAATGCAAGGTTAGTTTGTAGGTGACTGTTACATAACACCAGGTGGATATGTGTTTACAGATTTGGTAGGAGATAATATTCCCGCTCACAAAGTACGTTGAGAAATACATAATTCACTCATGAGGTGCAGAAAGTTTTCTGCATAATGAAATTCTGGATGATGCACAGTATGAATTCTCAACCATACCACTTAACGCAACATTTAGAAAATATGAATGAAATGATCATGCTTGAAATGTGGAGAATTGTAAGCTGACCTCCACAATGATCTGATGTTACTGAAGCCCTACAACCACTGTCAATAGGTGAAACTGTACATGGGATTTTATTCCCCTTCATTATCGAGTGTAATGTATTTAACACAAGACTGCACTGCTCTTGCATTTTCAACCTGACGTTTTCTGAAATACTGGGCACAGAATATGATTATAGAGACACGATCACTGGTGGGGTCAATTGTAGTTTCATTTGATTAAATGTGTAAACAGTTCTCCAAAACCCACTGAAATCTTAAAGCTATCTCTATAAAGGGAAATTGCAGAAGACAACACTTACCTAATTTCTTTGCTATGGCGCGAAAATAACGCTGTTTAAATTACCACCAAATTTCCATGCGATGCTGTAACAGTATTTTTCCCCGACCTTTATACATTTGTCCTCTGACAACGATGAAAAAAACTCTGAATACTCCGTGTTTCTTCATTCACCAATACACGAGAGCAAACTTGTTCGAAGCCAAATAAATATCAGTCAACGAGAAAATATTATCCAATTGTAACAATGAAGTAGTACTTCAAAGGCAGCTGAGCCTAGAAGCAGATCTAGTATATTTCAACGGTAACTTTGTTCAGATATTTGATTTGCCACCAAAGATTACAGAGCACATCACGTGTTTCATTCGGACCAATCAGTAAAAAAACATTCATATGATTGCTGATGTCATCCAGATTGATCAGGTTGATTGTAGTTGTTTTGTTCATGTAGTTGATTTGGCACCAGAGATAACAGGCATATCACATGTTTCATTCGGGCCAATCAGTAAGAAACATTCACATGATGTATAACATCATCGGACCACTGGACTTATAGTTTTCGATTTGATGTAAAAAATAATGGCAGTCTGCAGGTCTCATGTGGTAGAAGTTGCTTTGGTTAGGTGTGGTGTTTTTCTTCCAGTATCTTCAAATTACTGTGACAAGTGTAACATTAATGAATGTAGCTGTAAAATGTAAACTTTGCTGTGGTTGAAACACATTTGTTATTCCCGTCAGTGGTATAAGATAAAAGTGTATGTTATGTAAACAGGTGCAGATGAGCCCCTGGCTTAGAAGTAAATTTCCAAATACATGTGAAAGAGACAGGGACAGCCAGTTTTGTAAAACTAATAAATCTGTATTGTAGATGGCAATGCACCTACCATTAACATTTATAATCTGAATGGAGTTTAAATGCCTTAAAATATGGTCCAGTATTAAAATACCCTGTTCAAAATATAACAAAAAGATCTCAAAATATTTCTGTCGCATGACAGTCAATTTATGTTTCTGAAAAAAAATACATTTTTGATAAAAATAATTTGCTGCAACTATAGGTTCATGAATATCACTGGATAAAAAGTGAACTGTTACTTCGTAATAAGTATTTTTTTTTGCTTAAAATGTCATTGTGTTTGTTACAAAGACAGAATATTTCAAGAAATTAGAAAAAACTTCAAACAATTGTTTTCCAACTGAAATATCTCAGTATCAATGTTGTCATGATCTAACATTTTGCCAGCTCACTGGCAATCCACTTGCAATCTTATATTATGGACTTACTACAAGGCTCACACATCCTTATGTAATCTTCATACGCCCTGCCTGAATATCATACAAGCAAGATGGACTTTGTACAAGGATTGCACAAGGTAGCCAGATTCTTGAAGATATCGTGTGAGGGTTGTTACAAAGATGGGCAACTTCTAAGTCAGTATCAGGCAGGTTTATCAAGGATGTCACAAAGTCTACACTACGTTGCAGTTTGTTGGGGCAACCTTGTAACTTTCGTACGGATTCTTCATCGAGGAAACACCGTTACCCAAACAGATCTTCACCACCGACGCGTGCTCCACGGCAGGAGCGGGAATTACGAGAACGACTGGTTTTATACGTGATGGTCCAAGGACCAACCACAACTGCAGACGCACGTATCAACTTGCAAGAACTCTACACAATACTGCTCGCTTGCAAGCGGCGGCACCCCTTCTGAGACCAGCGCCACATCGTAGTATATACGGGCAATGCTACCACGATGTATATGATCAACTCCGGGTCGTCCTGCAATACTACAGCCATGACCTGGCTACGCGAACTGTTCTGGCTTTCGACCCTTTCGAATTTCTATATTACAGCAAGATACGTCAACATTATTTTTTGTGACTCACTATCGCGCGTACATGAAGTTAAGCATCACTTCAAGGCCGTGGACATTCTCCACACCCACACACTTCACCCATTACGCAACTGGCATTATCATATGACCGACGATTCCTACTCTTTGTTATTACAGGGCCTCTACACCAGCACCAACTCCTGGAACTGGACGGCGAAATCTTCAAGTAGAAACAAGCAGCGTATGCAGAGTCAACGAAACACATATACAACTTCCAACGCATCGCCTACCTCCGGTTCTGCCTCTACTTCGGTCTCCACCCAGTACCGTGCACTCAGCTTACAGTCTGCCGGTACGTAGTTTTCCTCGCGATCTCGAACACTCAAACCATCGAGCATCCCAGGCTACTTAAATCTCATTCGACTACTCCAAGCCGAGGCGGCTACCCAAACCCCCTGGAAAACAACTGGCTACTAACTATTCTTCGACGAGGCATCACCCGGACACACGGGAAACCACCCGCGCAAAAGCTGCCCATTGTCTTGAGTTATTGAGAGTTACCATGACCACAATGCTAATCAGTATCAGTATCAGATTACTTTACATAAGACTACATGAGACAGCGACACGTGGTAGTTAGTCGACAGTCAATGGAGTTGTGTATATAGCTTTCGTAGAGCTAGTAATAAATGTATTGAAAACGACATCGAGCCTCGTCGTATTTCATGACATGGTGGCAGCGGTAAACTACTGAACACCAAGAGAAAAGGAAGATAATACGGATAGTTTTCAATCGGATTCGAACCCACAACATACGGCATCAGTCGCCTAGCTAAGAGGCCTGAGACAGAACCAGTCAGCTAAATCTCCACTCCCAAAAAAGAGTGGTTCAATAGCCGGCTAAGTTGTTACATTTTTCTGACTGAGACCTTTCAACACGTTGTAGAATTCGTGAAGCACTCACGCACGCATGCTCACTATCATACATCGCACATACACACTTTATCGAAGCAAAGAAACGAATTTCATCGCAATCGAACATCAAGTCTCCTGAAAACTTCAGCTTCAAGCCCCCAGAGTGGCCAGAATGGAAGCAGCGCTTTGCAAGATACCGGCTCATAACAAAGCTCAACAAAGAAGATGGAGAAATCCAGGTAAATTCTCTTATCTATCATATGGGAACTGAGGCAGAGAAAATCCTCACGCGATTCAAATTCGATGCAGAAGCAGACGCAAACGACTATGAGAAAGTCTTGAAGAAATTTGATGAGCACTTTGTTCCCAGAAACAATGTCGTCCATGAAAGGGCACGTTTCCGCCGTCGCGTACAAAAGGCAGGGGAAACCGTGGAGGCATACGTGAGGGATCTTTACCATATTGTCAACAAATGTGAGTACGGTGACAGGGATGAGCACATCAGAGATCAGTTAATCTTTGGATACAGGATAAAGAACTGTCTCGGAAACTACAGTGTAAACCCAACATAACGGTAGAAAAAGTTGTAGACATGGCAATGTATTCTGAAACAGTGACCCACCAAGTAGCAGCACAAGGGAAAGCCCAGGCTTTAGACGAAGTTGCACAGAAAGGCAAAAGCAAATTTCGGTCTGTAAAACCCCCCATAGAAGTAAAAGGGAGGAAAATTCCAGAGGTGCCTGCAGTAGGTGTGGCCGTAAACATGAGAAGGGTGATTGCCCAGCCAAAGGAAAGCAGTGTAATAAATGCAAAAAGACGGGACACTTTGCAGCTGTCTGCAGAAGTAAAGGTGTCAAGGAGGTCACTACCGCTGAAAGTAGTGATAAAGTTGGGTCAGTAACACAATCACTTTTTCTCAGAGAAGTTTCCAGTGTGGGAGAAAGACAGAGTGACTGGCAGGTAAATTTGAAGATAACGGAAAAGTGATTAACTTCAAGATTGATACCGGAGCCGACATCACGGTTATCTCTGAGAAAGCACACAAACGCATTCCGAAGTGCGCAATTTTGAAACCCCCGGATACCAATCTTATCAGCCCAGGAGGTAAGCTGAACTGTAAAGGATGGTTCATTGCCGATATAAAGCACAAGGGGAAAATATATCATACCAAGGTCTACGTCATTGAGGGAGACCATGTTAATAATCTACTCGGACGAGAAGTCGCTTGTGAGATGGGCCTAGTAATCAAAGCTGAGGAAGTTGTCAAGCCTGATAGTCCAAATAAACAAACAAACCAAAGCGTGTTTGGAGACATAGGCATTTTCAATTGCAAGCCAGTAAAGATACAGCTGAAAGATGGAGCGAAGCCATACAGTGTCAACACAACAAGGCGAATTCCATTTCCAGTCCTTCCCAAAGTAAAGGAGGAATTGCAGAGAATGATAGAGGGCGGAATCATCGAAGAGGTCACTGAACCTACAGAGTGGTGTGCCCCGATGGTGGTGGTCGCAAAATCGTCAGGGAAAGTTCGTATATGCGTGGATCTGAGGAAACTCAATGAAGAAGTGAAGAGAGAAAGGTATGTGCTTCCAACTTTAGAAGACATAGCCCCAAAACTAGCAGGGTCCAAAGTTTTCTCGAAATTAGATGCTTCGAGTGGATTCTGGCAGATTCCATTAGATCCAGCAAGTTCAAGGTTGACTACATTCATCACACCATTTGGTCGATTCTGTTTTAAAAGACTGCCATTCGGAATCACCTCCGCACCAGAAATATTTCAGCGTTTGATGACTGACTTGTTACGTGACAATGAGAAAGCAGAAGCGATTATGGATGATATAATTATACATGGCGAGACATTGCAGGACCATGACATCCACTTCGACAATACGCTACAAGTCATCGAAAAGTCAGGACTGAAATTAAACCAGAGTAAGTGCGAGATAAGAAAACAAAGTATTAAGTTCTTTGGAGGAATAATCAGCGCAGATGGGGTTAGCGCGGATCCAGAAAAAGTAAAGGCAATTCAAGAGTTGAAACCGCCAACCAACAAACACGAGCTGAAACAATTACTCGGTATGGTAAACTATCTGGGAAAATTCCTACCAAACTTGTCAACAGTGATACAACCAATAAGTGAATTACTGAAGACAGATGTAGCATAGGTCTGGAGTGTAAAACAAGCTGAAGCATTCCAGAAAATGAAGCAATTGGTATCTACTACGGCAATACTTGCATTCTACGACCCAAGCAAGCCAACAATAGTGAGCGCAGATGCCAGCAGCTACGGACTAGGTGCAGTCTTGCTGCAACAACATGATGATGTCAAAAGGCCTGTTGCATATGCTTCACGTACACTAACAAAAGCAGAGCAGCGGTACGCACAAATCGAAAAGGAGTTTTTAGCAGGTGTTTGGGCTTGTGAGAAATTCTCCCGATACATCACTGGTCTAGAGTCATTCATACTACAGACTGACCACAAACCACTAGTACCACTGATCAACAGTCAAGATATCGACAAAGCACCACTAAGATGTCAACGCTTACTACTAAGGTTGATGCGATTCAATGCAAAGTCAGTATACGTACCTGGAAAAGAATTAGTAGTAGCTGACGCACTGTCAAGAAATCCGATTCAGGGCATAGAAAAACCTGATACGGAAGGTGAAATACAAGCACATGTTGATAACCTGGAAGCAATGGAACCAGGAACACCAGACAAGATGGAAGAAATCAGACAAGCAACGATGGATGATGAACAACTGAGGTTAGTACTAGAATATACCAGTCTAGGATGGCCAAAACGAGCAAAAGAAGTGCCAGACGAAATTCAACAATACTACTCAGTAAGAAACCAGCTTTCATTGAATGATGGCAAACTCATCTATCAAGACAGAATTGTCATACCCACCACAATGAGAGAGGAAGTCCTGGAGAAAATCCACGAGGGACATCAAGGTGTGACAAAATGCCGTGAACGAGCAATCCATGCAGTATGGTGGCCAGGCATCACCAGCGATATCAAAAGGAAGATAGCTAATTGCAAATTCTGCATGGAAAATAAACCAACACAGCGAAAAGAGCCGATGATAGCAACGCCATTGCCAGAGAGACCATGGCAGAAAATAGCTGTCGATCTATGCGATCTCAACAATAATAAATATATGGTCGTAATGGACTACTACAGCAGATACTTAGAAATCGTACATATGACAAGTACAACCAGCGAACAAGTAATTGGAAAGCTGCAAAATCTGTTTGCCAGATGGGGAATTCCAGAAGAAATATTCTCCGACAATGGTCCGCAGTTTTCATCAGCAGATTTCCAAGAGTTCGGCAGAAAATATGGATTTCGATGCACCACATCTAGTCCACATTACCCACAATCCAACGGGGAGGCAGAAAGTGGAGTACGCATCGCTAAGAAAATCCTAAAGCAGGATGACGTATTTCTTGCATTAATGAGCTACCGAGCAACTCCAATAGCAGCAACCGGCATGAGTCCATGTCAACTGATGATGGGACGCCAAATTCGTACCACACTGCCTACAATAGCAGCAAAACTAGAGCCAAGACAACCTGACTTGGAATTAGTCAGAGCTGCAGATAAAAAGGTAAAAGGTGCATACGAGCGAGCATTCAACAAAAGACACGGAGCCAAAAGCCTACCAGAGCTGTTACCTGGAGACAACGTCCAAGTGAAATTGGATGGAGAAAAAGGATGGAAAACTCCAGCCAGGGTACTGCAAGCGGGTACAGCACCACGCTCATACATTGTGCAAACACCAAGTGGTACTCTGAGAAGAAACCGAAGACATCTATTATTTGTGTCAAGGCCAGACAAAACAGAGGGGAAGACCCTGGATCTATCAATGTTTGACAACGATGAGTCAGCAGATCCAGTTACACCAACCTCAGTGGAGAAGTCAACGCCCACTGTGGAACAACAACAACCACTGGTTGAAAATATCTCACCGCCTATGCCAGAAGCTCAGGGAAAACAAACAGATGTAATCAGAACCCGGAGTGGAAGAGCAGTTAAGAAGCCTGTGAGATACTACGATGAATACTGTTTAGTAGATAGCAACCAGATTGCCTTGTGCGGGGCAGAATAATCCCCAGGCAACTGTTCGACTTAGGGACTGGTCAGTTTCTTCAGCCTGGGGGGGGGGGCCGGTGGATTATTTTTTGCCGACGTCAAAAACTGGTTGACCCCCCTATTCCAAATTTTGAAAACAGGGTGAAACCCCCCCCCCCGGCGCGCGACATAGGTAAAACAAAAGGTGGACATAAATATATATATATATATATATATATATATATATATAATATATATATATATATATATATATATATATATTATATTTTACATTTTACATATATTTATATTTTAAATAGTCATTCTATGTTTTAATGAAATTGTTGACATGTCAGTTGTAAGATAGGAATTTCAAAATGTAAATCTTAAAATCTGAATACAGTACATTTTGAATGAGCTGTATTTTGAATGAGCTGTGAATGTATTTCACACTTTCTATGCTTAACCAGATGTTCTGAACTGTTGTACAGAAATGGATGTCAATCATTAATATCAAAGAGGAAAAAGCAGTGAATCAAAAACTTTTATGGGTGTTAAGACTTGCCAACCATCCAATTAAATCTCCTGAGGAGCCATAGAGAGCTTTTTTAGCCAAATCTGATGTGTACAGTGTCTCAGAGGACTTTTCTTGTAACATTGAAACCATAAAAGCACAGGTAATAATGACAAAAACTGCCTTTTTTTAACTGTTATTTTGTTCATAAAAAAGCATCTTTCTACAGAAAACCAGTGACACAAAGGAAAATAATTGCATCAATGAGAAGGAAAGATATCTTGTCATTTTTCTATTTCTAAAATAAGTCACTGTATCAAATATATATTGTGAAATATTTGTGCATGTTGCTTTCTCATAGAGAGAACAGAAAAGTATCAGGAATTTGTCATCCTTTTCATATGAAATGCAGATTTCATAATGGTACACTTTCACTTAGCAAACATCAAGATATCTCTGAAATATTAAAGTATGGCGCCCAAAGGGCGCGCCAAAAAATATGAAACATCCTGATATCTCCGAAATATATGCCTTGTATATTAAAGTCATGCACCTGAAGGGCATGATGAAAAATGTCTGATATATAAAAGTAATGAGCTTGAAGAGCACGCTGAAAAATATTGAACATACAGATATCTCTGATGTATGTATGCTTGATATGTTAAAGTTGGGCGTGCTGAAAAATATGACTGATTATTAAAGTTACGCGCCCAAAGGGCGCGCCGAAAAATACAACTGAATGATGAAATTTGTGGCTGACACTAGCATTTTAGGCAATGATGAGCCTGTGTCAAAATTCAAAAACACACTGACCCCCCTATTGGGCATTTCAAAAACATGGTGACCCCCCCTATCACCAAAGTCAAAAACGGTGACCCCCCACCCCTGAATCCACAGCCCCCCCCCAGGCTGAAGAAACTGACCAGTCCCTTAGGATAGTCCACCCCTAAGTCTAGTTAGGCAAACCTATTTAGTAGAATAGAAATTTTGCGCAAATAGGGCGACAATCGACATTAGAAAATTATTGACAATTAGACAAGGACAGAACAACGTATTGACCATTATGATTGGATGACGAACACTGTTCAAAATGAACTCAAAAGAAAGGGAGATGTCTTGAGTTACTGAGAGTTACCATGACTACAATGCTAATCAGTATCAGTATCAGATTACTTTACATAAGACTACATGAGACAGCGACACGTGGTAGTTAGTCGACAGTCAATGGAGTTGTGTATATAGCTTTCGTAGAGCTAGTAATAAATGTATTGAAAACGACATCGAGCCTCGTCGTATTTCATGACACCCATCACACCGTGCATACTTCAGGCAATCTACTCCAAGCTCGACCTTTCCATACCATTCAAGTTTCAACGCTACATTTGGTGTGCCTGCCTCTTCGCATTCTTCACATTTGCCAAGAAATCGACACTGCTTCTCCAAACACAAACTTTGCCGGACTACAACAAATACCTAAGAGACCGTTCAGTTTTTACGGCCGGGGGGGGGGGGGGCGGCGGCAAAATCTTGTCGCCAGTGTTCAAAAAAATATAGACCCCCCTGCATTTTTCGTGAAAAATAAGATGATCCCCTTTGTCAGACGAAAAAAATTGATGACCCCCCCCCCCCCCCCGGCTGAAAAATAACCAAAAGCCATATGTCAAATTTACCCGCACGGTTTGGATTTGAACTCCGGTACGCGGCGCACTTTATTTGTGTAGCAGAGATGCCAGTGCACAAACTTCATCCATGCAAACGTCTGTTAATTATGACCACTGTAAGGCAATTTTTAACTTCATTTCCATAGACAACTTATGTCCGTGCACAATGTATAAAGTAAACTTTATTGGAGTGGTTCGCCAAAGGCAGACCTCCGGCTAAGAGGGTCATGGGCCATTACGTAAAGTCAACTTTATTCTAGTGGGCGACCAAAGGTGGCCCGCTGGTAAAGAGGGTCGATCATGGCCGTTGCACAAAGTAAACTTTACTGGACAGGGCCGCTGAAGGCGTCCGGCCGTTAAGATGGTCACGGGTATTACAATAAAGTCAATTTATTGAAGTCGGCCGCTGCAGGTGGCCCGCCGGTAAAGAGGGTCGATCATGGCCATTGCATGAAGTAAACCTAGTTGGAGTGGGCCGCCAAAGGCATCTGCCCGTTAAGAGGGTCATGGGTAATACATAAAGTATATTTATTGTAGTGGCCCGCCGAAGGCGGCCCGCCGCTAAAGAGGGTCGATCATGACCATGGCACAAAGTGAACTTTATTGGACGTATTGCCGGGCCCCCCTGGTCGTAAAAACTGAACGGTCCCTAAGTAGAAACGACGTTGCCATACTCGGAACGTCAGCGATGCTCACGATCAGACACACCAAACAATCTAGTGCGATCAGCGATTACTCGAACTACCTCTCCCTCTCATCGATAACTCTCCGCTTTTCCAATTCGCGCCCTCATTAACATGATACGAATCTCCCCTATACCCCTATTTGCATATTTTAATTGGAATTTTGTTCAAATGGAAGTGATGAGGGCGCTGTTCTACTTGACCGTTAGTGTGACTTTTCCTGTTTTTTTTTTTGGGGGGGGGGCAATTTCAGCCCATTTTTTCCCAACAAACAATGTCAGAGACGTTTCTATGGCCATATAAAGCAGGTTACTTTGTGCCTATGAATTTTTATCGACTTCTACGGCTTACTTTTGGTGCTATGTGTGTATTGTCGATCTATGACTCGCTAAACATAGGCCTACCATTTGGACTGCCGCAACTACAGGCCCAGCTGATTATTGTGAATATTTTTACATAGTTCGACAGTCTAATCATTATTTAATCCCCCTAACTTAGTTTTATTCTACTACGAACATTCAGAAAACAACTCGAAGTCGAAGAGCTCCCACGTCCACCCTGCAAAACATGTACGGTCTGCCTCAGTGTTTCTGCAGATCGCGCGCGTACCGTATTAAAGTTCAGGCAAACATTATGCCATTTCTTCAGTAAAATTCATGGCTTGATGACTCTTAACTAATTTGCTTCACCATCTCCTATGACTTTTTAACGAACTTCAAGTGTAACTATGACGAAGGCTGCAAAACTCGCTACCACGATCGCGATACACCGCCATCTTTAATTTTACCCAATGTGTGTATATCATACGTGCGTTGAACTGTGATCTGTGAAGTTTGCAAACATTACGCTCATCTTATGAATGACATTTAGATCGCTTTCGTATATAACTTAAGTGAGACTTCAAAAAAAGAAACACTATTATGGAGCATATATTCTAATTGGGTGCATACTGTACTGGCCGACTTCTCTTGTATTCGGTCATTGTCAACTGTCAGTGTCTGTCTGTTTGGAGTCGATGCAGGATGTGGTGGTCGGACATTCCCACGTCTGATTTTACGGACCCCTCAGCCTTTCAAGATAATAATATCGTTGTATTAGAGTGGATTTGAGTGACCGTGATTGTCACAGTTTTCCTTTTCACTGGTAACGGGTAGTATATCACTGTCCAGTTACCATGTTTCAACTCGTCAATGTTGACTGAAGTCCGATAGCGTAAGGCGAGTTTCGCCGTATTAACTCAGTGCCATATAGCGTTGTACGCTGTACATGTACATGCGTACACTGGGCTGTACGATCGGCCTTGAACGGTAACAGCGGATACATGGCATCGTGAAATCATGCCGCAAAAATAGGCGCACTGTCCGAAATTCACGAAACTTGTCACAAGCGTTGTTCAATAGCAAGTGGTTCGACACAACAAGTATTATTTTTGTTCATGACCTGTATCAGTGTGTTTCGGGTCACAGTCTAAAAATAGCACACAACTGAGAGATATAAACCATCATGGCAACGTACGAATTCAGTTGTCAATTATCATTAGTATTTATTTTTATCATGCCTAGATACGATGAAATTACTCTCAAAAGTGTACATTACCTCATAGCTTGTTCAATTTCGCATTAAATAATCATATTTGTGAGCTTTTGAGCCCATTTTCACGGCCAAGTCGCTCGAACGATGTGTATTCCGCCATACTGCTTGTTTACATTCAGAACGAGGCTCTGCAGCCTGATGAATTATGCAAATTTCTATACGTCCGCTCAAGCTGTACACACCAAGCCAGAGATCATCTGTTTAACTATATGCCTCGAAAGCTGCGGCAACCACCCCCTGGTCCTCGCGCATGCGAAATTCAATAGAACACTCAAACTCACTCTTACTGACTTCGGCTTTAAGCCGGCCGACTACTCCGGACACTCATTCCGCCGAGGCGGAGCCACATTTGCCCTTAATTTGGGAATTCCCCCCTTCTTAATCAAGCTACAAGGCGAATGGAATTCCAATGCGTTCGAACGCTACACAGTTCTGTCCCAGTAAACAAAGTGCAAAGTCACAAAATCCATGGCGCCCACCAACAGTGTTGGGGGAATCTTGGCGGACTTTGGCTTTGAGCCTGTCAACTTGTATTAAAGTAGTTGACCTTGATCCCCCAACACTGTGTGTTTGTCTCTGGTAATTATTATTACTTTTTTATTGTTTTTGCTTACTGCTAGAGTAACCAACAGTTAAAAAGTTCTCGATCATAGCATTGTTAAATCATTATTAATATTTCCTATTTATTTAATTTCATATTGTCTACCTCTTTATTTGTGGTTTATCGAGGTTTTTAATCAAAGGTACTGAACCACAATCAAAAACAAAATAGCCAAAAATGGTTTAAATGTATTGTGACTGTGGTCGCTGAATTCCAAAGCAGCGGGGCATTTCCCTCTCACTGCATTGGAAGAAACATGTTTAAGAGGGCGCGTTCTCTGTACTCGCACACTCAAGACAGGTTATTACTCAATACGCAAAACTTAGCTTACAAAGACTTGAGATTTGGATAAAAAAATTATCAGAATATTCTTGGTTTATTTGATTCGAAAAAAATTATACATATTCGATACTGACCAACGTATCTCAAAAGTAATTTTCACATTCTATTGGAAATTTAAATTTAACACTGTGTACTCTGGATACTGGAAAAACTGCCGTGTGCATTTACCAACTTTACGATTCTCCCCTTAATCACATAGAGTCGGCGAAATATCAAGTGCAGGCGGACCCTCTTTGAGTTGTGCAACCAAAAACAAGAGTAATGTTGTCATTCTGAGTCGACAACAGGGACTGTTAGTTAACGTACCCTGTCTGTCAACCATGCTGTAGTTTCCAGATTATTTACCACGACAACGGAAAATAATGAGCTGATAAATGATACTGGAAAATATTTTTTGACAAGACGAATTCAATATATGAATTAAACAACCTTGGAAAGCTGAAATCAAATCGTTCTCACTGCTTATTAGTAAAAGTTGAAGAGTTCACCGATCATTCTCTTCTTATCCCCATGAGTCTGTGTGATAGCGCCTTCTGTACAAACCTGTCATAGTTCATTGCGATGGCGTAACGTCAACATTGCGTCCATATGAACGTTGGATATAGTGACTTATGTAGGCGTAATTTTAGTTCATTGATAGACAAACTACAACAAGATATCAGGTAATTTTTAAAACATTATTTTGCACACACAACTATTGATTTGCCATAGGAAATGAGATGTGATGCGATCGGTTCTGTCTTTTGTAAGATTTCATTGCAGAAGACACCTCTTGACAAAATGAATCAAATATTTCTGTACAATTCTCCAGAAGAATTAACTTTTGGCGAGTATTTATCCAAGACCTAAAGTGACAGCTATTTTTATTATTTCAATTCAAAATTATGTTTGCAAATGCGTTAAATAACCCCAATATTTATTTTTCTCATGACCCATGTGTTATGATGTTGGCAGATCACCATCGATTATTATACACTTATTGTCAAAGTTTCTCGGTTTTTTCAATGCAAACGCGTCTGACAGTATTAAATTTCATATTTATCAAACTCTAGAGATGTAGCGACTAAAATTTGATTATCTTGTTCCCAGAATATCGTTCAAAGTGTGAGAAATAATCGTTTATTAGTTTAGAGGGTGGGTTAGCAGTAAAGTTTGATCGTTTCGTCACACTTGAGTGACAATTAAAATTAGTTTGTCAAAATGTTTGAACAAATTTCAATATTTTGATGAAATTTAGACATACATATCTTCCTTGTGTTTCTGTCTACTTAGAAAATACTACGATTTCATTGCCGGTATTTCCTCCAACAGTAATAATTCTATCACCATTGGAGACACTGCAATGGGCCCGGGGTAGATCACTTGACCTTGGAATAGATTATATCTCCAAGTTCCATCTGTACTCCACACCGAAATCCTATAATTGTTTGGATCACAAACATAGACACAATCAGCACCATCAATGGCAATGCCGCGTGGGAACCACAGCTGACTCTCGCTGCCATCGTGGTGACCGTATTGATACAGGAAATTGAACTCAGTATCAAAGCACTTGATGCAGTGATTGTTAGAGTCAGACACCATTATAACATCCTTACTGTTGACAGCGAGAAAGTAGGGGTGGTCAAATTTTATATGGCCATGATCTCGACAACCAACCTCTGCAATAAACTCTCCTTTCTGGCTGTACTTCAGGATGCGGTGACCTTTGACCTCTGTAACAATAACAAATCCCTTCACAAGAACTATGCACCAGGGACTTGATTTTGTAGGTAGGGTAATTATTTCCTCAATTTTATTATTTTTATCACAAACAACTATTTGCAAATTATTGACATCAAGGATGAAGTAGAGGTTGTTCTGAGAGACAGCTACGGAGCGTGGCTTGAATGGCTTGTTGAACTGCCCGCTGAACTTGCCCAAAACCATTTTATGTGTGTAATCTTGGTTCAGTACGTGTACTGTACTGTTTTCGCTGTCACATACCAAAAGTTCATTCTTCTTGAATGCCAGACCTTTTTCACCTCGGGACATATGTGTTTGATTACCATTCAGAATTCTTTTTGACCATTGTTCTGAAAGGTCAAAGGTCAGAACAGAATAACTAAAACAAGAGTAGAAATGTACTGACAATAGGCTGCACTAGAATTGATAGATATATCCTGAAACTCAAAGCAGATATGGATTCACATCAAACTAAATTACAAATTCATTCAATTACTCTAACATTTTTATTTATTATTATAACCTCATAATTTTTGTATTATTTTTACCATGAAAACGCAATAAGTGCATGCTCTGTGAAAGATTGTCAATTAAATTTTTTATCAACAATCATGGTTACTCTAGAGTAACCGTGCAACAAGCAGCTTTTCATAAGCCGTTTATTAATCATACATGATTGTCATGATAATATTGCAGTAAAGGGGACTATGTCCGATGTACTTGATTAGATGACAACCATGCTGCCTTAGCAACATTTTTATAAAGTCTCGTTCAGAAATTGTCCCTTGATCTTGTGTTTTGTCAGACTAAGCAACATATGTGTGTTGACAATCCTGCTGTACAGTAATTCAAATACCTCGGAACTTTGAGCTATTATTGACACAAATTAAATCGCAATTTAATGATGATTATACAGCCGAGCATTTTGATCTATCTATTATCATAGGTTTTTTAGTTTTAATGCCTTTTTAGCATGGCAACGCAATGCATACAACTTTTGTCATAAATAGGCCTTCCAAATGTTTTAAACAACCAAATTCTTCAGTGTATTATTTATTACATTTAAAATTGTTGTATCACTGTATCTCACTTTCCGAATATGGCTAATTTACTAAAAGCCACGTTTCCATAGCAATACCTTTGCATACTTTGTCTCCAAAATTCTTATCGTGTATATCTGCAGTATTTGTTCAAAAATTCTTTGAAAATTAATTTCGGATAATGCAAGCCCACTGTTCCACGAGCTAATTGTTTGATTCTTCATAGGACATAAATGATGGAAAAATACTATTTTGAGTACAATTATGTTTCTGCTATTATGCCAGTGATCTTTTAAATCAGTCTCTTTCTCATGATAATTTTATGAATAATATTACTGGTAGTTACCACAGTTCTATGAAATATTATAACGTTCTCATTTCACTGCAGTATTTTGCCCGTAAGACATTGTCATCTTTCATTCAAAAAATTCATGTTGCAATGACAATACCTTTTGCAATATTAGCTCATCATACTAGTATATTCTTGGACCAATTCCCTCAAAGGCAATATGTCATAGTAGTCAAATCGGAAGGTAGAGGTCCCATGCACCCCATGGATATATTTTTAACCTACATTTTTGTAATCCTTAGGGTCTATAGTTAATGAATTAAGATGATTCCTAAATCAAATATTGTCGCATGGGGTTCATTTGACGCCATCTTGGCCGCCATCTTGGCTGTCATCTTGGATTTAAACAATGGGGTAGGGGTCACACATTTACCGCTCGACGGAAACAGAAACAATAAAATACTATAAACGTTACATTTTCAGAAAGCCCAGATCATGGCCTTTTCATTGATATATAACTTAATGGGGATAAATTAATATTCGAACGTCGATTAGACTTTATATTGGCCATTGACCGTAAATCGTAAATTTGCTAAATTTCAAACCCAATAATTAAGTTCCTGTTCCTCCAAACAATTTTTCATATAGTATTTTTATATTTTTTGGAAGAACTTAGTGCACTAAACAAGAAAAATAACATTAAAAGTATGTGTCTTGAGATTTAGTGGGTGTATGAGCTCGTTTTCTTAAAACGTGGTATGCCGCATAATCCTTGTGTAATGTAAGAGGTAGGGGTAATGTTTCCCTTTCCGTTTCGAATCATGAATGATGAAACCATAAAAATGTTACATTTTTTTGAAAGTGCTGAATCAGGCCTTTCCAAACATATATAGATTTATGGGAAAAAGTCGCATATTTGAAAGTTACAGAGCTTAAACTTTTAGTTGTGTCGATTTAAAGTGATTTTTAAAACACAAAATTCTAATATATGAGGTAGGGGTAATGTTTCCCTTTCTGTCTCGAACCATGAATTATGAAACCATATAAATTTTATATTTATTGAAAGCACTGATTATGGCTTTTCTAAACGTGTATAGTTTTATTGGGAAAAGTCGCATATTTGAAAGTTACAAAGCTTAAGACTTTCAGTTTGTGTCAATTTTTGGTGATTTTTTTAACAAAATTATAACATAAGGGGTAGGGGTAATGTTTCCCTTTCTGCCTTGAACCATGAATTATGAAACCATATAAATGTTATACTCGTTGAAAGCTCTGAGTAGGGTCTTTCTAAAAGTGCATAGTTTCATTGGGAAAAGTCGCATATTTTAAAGCTACAAAGCTTAAGCATTTCAGTTTGTGTCAATTTTAAGTGGTTTTTTGAACAATACGCACCCAACAGTCCGTTGGTCAGGTATCAAAATCATCCCCTCTAAGGCATTTTACCCACCATGATTTTCTCTTAGCTAGTATTCTCAGCTGTCATAATCTGCTTATTTGCCATTTAACTGATGGTGTGTAAGAGTGTAACGACTTGTTTTGTAGGGGGCTGTCACGCCCTCACTAGTAAAATAGGAATGGGTTAGGGGTAACATATTTACCTCTAGTCGGAAACAAAAACAACAAAGTACCATAAACAATACATTCTTAGAAAGCACAGATAATTCCCTTACCATCGGTATATGACTTAAGAGGGATAAATCAATATTCAAACATCGATTAGATTTTATATCGGCCATGAAATGTAAATTGTAAAATTTGCTTAATTTCAAACCCAATAATTAAGTTCCTGTTCCTCAAAACAATTTTTACAATGTATAAATATATATTTTTAAAGAACTTAATGCAATAAAGAAGAAAAAACATTAAAAGTGTGTATCTTGAGATTTATGGGGTGCGTCGATTGTTTTCCTTATATGTGGTATGCCGTACATCCCTCTATAATATACATTTAAGGGATAATGTTCCTTACCTACCAAACGCAGCGAATAAGGAAGCCACATAAATATCATATATCTGAAACACTAAGGCAGTTGTTTTTCCAACAAGATATGGCTTGATGGGGTAAACTCAAAAATTATGCAGTGACAATGCCTAAATTCAAAAGTTTACTTTACTGATATCTAAAGGGCATTAAATAGCACTAAAAGTTAAATTGGTGGTAAATAAAAGACGTTTTACTTATTTCAATAACTCAAACAAGGGAAAGAAAGTTAACAGCTATATAACAGCTTGGATTTCAACAAAATCGGTTATTTGATATAACTTTTGGATGAGGCATCACAGGAAGAATTTATGCGTATGTTTTCGGGCAATTTCGGCATAAGGCATCAATATGAAAGTACTTTTTAATGATGTAAACAAGTTCAATACATATGAAAGTACTTTTTAATGATGTTAACAAGTTCAATACGCATAATTTTTAAAACAATATGTCAAAAATTATATATTTCACATCCACAAACACTAAATTGGATTTCATAGTCTCCATGCTAAGTTGATATGACAGCAGCAATAATCAATCCCTTTTCTTTAATTGTATCGCGAGAGATATATAAGCAATAAAGCACCACTTGGAAGGGATACCACACGGTTTCGACCGGTAAACAACATATACGCACGAGCTCCACTCGTGTGTATAAGGAGTGAAATGGTCAAAACCGAGTGGTGTATCCAACCTATAGGGGTTGTTTATTGCTATATTATATCAGTATATTGAAACTTGTGATGAAAATAAAAACAATGTGAAAGAAACCCACTTTGGAGATAGGAATGGCCAACTGTACAGTATATCATAAATATATGCACAGTCACGTGATAGTCTGGGAGAACCAGGCCTCACTATTAATAGTATTACTTTAATACCACGCGGGAACACGAGAGAATCTTTCATCGCCCAAAACCAATCACCATTAATCCACAATATAGCTTCTCCATACTAAGACAGATGGATCGACAACAATTTACCAGGAAACCAGGAAACATGAGATCATAACCAATTTGTCGAAATTATTTTACAACGCAGAACATTATATACTCCCAACGAGGATGACATCATTCTGGAACTAAAACCCGAAAAGCCAAATGTCACAGAACATATTCAAATTACGCAACTGGATAGTAAACAGTAGGCGAACAAACACTCTATACACCAAGCAAAAAGAAGGCGAGACAAACCTCAGAAAATGACTGAAAAGGCTTATATTGCCATTGCACCTTAATGTGTAAAAAGCCTTGTAAGTGAATCCATCATTAGTTTCTTATCATGGATGACATTTAACCAATATTAGACCCTGACTTCTTTGAAGCATAGACCCTAAAAACGGACGTTTTAGGGTCCATGCTTGAAGACACCATTCCACCAGCATGACCGAATCAGGGAGACCAGATTGATCTAACTTTCGAGTTAGATCAGCGACCAGCAGCTGGGAAAAATTAAGTCAACATAATTATCAGGGTAAAGCGAGCTAGACAACGGCTTTACACATTATACGCCATAGAGAGGGCATTCTTACACAATTCACAAAAAGCGTTTCAAAAGCTCCGTTAAAGGCATTTTTTCGCGATTCCCGGGGACTGGGCGTGACATGTGCGTGGCAAATACAAATATTAGTCATGCTGAATCAATGTGTAATCAAGTAATAGCTTATTTATAGATTGGGAAAATCCTAATCCTGACAGTAATGATGGAATACAAACTTTGTGAAAAGTTGAGAAAAATTTGCCATTTCTTTGATTTGTATGTCTTACAATCCATGTTGTACAGCACTGTCTGTACTATACATGAACAGTTCATACATTTGGCAAGTATTCTGTGCTGTTTTTTCCATAGATGGGTCTCCGCAGTCCGAGATAAGTCTTTCTATAGTGTAAACCATTTTCTCCAATTACTGTAGTCTACTACAATGAATTCCCACTTAACTCATTTGTATGATTACACAGGAAAGCCTATCTCTTACAATCTATGATTTGAGATATTTGACAACAACATGTATGCAATTTTCATATTTTTCATTAGCCAAAATAACACACAGGAGCAAGTCATAATCAATGTTTTGTCCAATTGAAAGTCGAATGTTCACCGAAACAAGTAGAGGTGGCCATCTGTAGGCGAAACGAGAATTAATATTAGCAAAGATGGATATTAATTGAGCCTTTCCCATTTCAGATCCCAGTTACTCATACAACGGGGGTATAATCGAGATATGGTACCTTCATGAAGGGCAAGAGTATAGAATGTTTTGAAACCCAAGTGTCTCCTATTCAGTACCACGTAGCCTAAAGGTACAAGGCATACATACCAGGCCAAAATACCGAATGTTGAATTCCATCAAAAGTGGCAAAACCAATTTATCTCATGCTCATGCAGATTCTAAATCCCAAGATATACACTTTCAACATAGTTTTTTCTTCTTTATTGCATTAAGTTTTTTAAAACAGTATACAAATACTTTGTAATTTAAAAAAAAAATTGTTTGGAGGAACAGGAACTTAATATTGGCTTTGAAATTAAGCAAATTTTACAATTTACATTTAATGGCCGATATAAAATTTATTCGATATTTTTATATTGATTTATCCCCGTTAAGTTGTATACCAATGGTAAGGGAATTATCTGTGCTTTCTAAAAATGCATTGTTTATGGCACTTTGTTGTTTTTGTTTCCGACTAGCGGTAAATATGTTACCCCTAACCCATTCCTATTTTACTAGTGAGGGCGTGACAGCCCCCTACAAAACAAGTCGTTACACTCTTACACACCATCAGTTAAATGGCAAATAAGCAGATTATGACAGCTGAAAATACTAGCTAACAGAAAATCATAGTGGGTAAAATGCCTTAGAGGGGATGATTTCGATACCTGGCCAACGGACTAACTGTTTTGTGCATATTGTTCAAAAACATCACTTAAAATTGACACAAACTGAAAGGCTTAAGCTTTGTAACTTTCAAATATGCGACTTTTCCCCATAAAACTATACATGTTTAGAAAAGCCCTTTTCAGAGCTTTCAATCAATATAACATTTATATGGTTTCATAATTCATGGTTCGAGGCAGAAAGGGAAACATTACCCCTACCCCATATATTATAATTTTGTTTTTAAAAAATCACTTAAAATCGACACAAACTGAAAGGTTTAAGCTTTGTAACTTTCAAATATGCGACTTTTCCCCATAAAACTATATATGTTTAGAAAGGCCTGATTCAGCACTTTCAAAAAATGTAACATTTTTATGGTTTCAACATTCAAGACTCGAGACAGAAAGGGAAACATTACCCCTACCCCGTATGTTACACACGGATATATGGCATACCACGTATTAAGAAAACAAGCTCATGCACCCACTAAATCTCAAGACACATACTTTTAATGTTGTTTTTCTTGTTAATTGCACTGAGTTCTTCCAAAAAATATAAAAATACTTTATGAAAAATTGTTTGGAGGAATAGGAACTTAATTATTGGGTTTGAAATTTAGCAAATTTTACGATTTACGGTCAATGGCCAATATAAAGTCTAATCGACGTTCGAATATTAATTTATCCCCATTAAGTTATATCAATGAAAAGGCCATGATCTGGCTTTCTGAAATATAACGTTTATAGTATTTTATCGTTTCTGTTTCCGTCGAGCGGTAAATGTGTGACCCTACCCCATTGCTGAAATCCAAGATGGCGGCCAAGATGGCGGCCAAGATGGCTCCAAATGAACCCATGGGACAATATTTGATTTTGAAAACATCAAAAATCATTAACTGTAGACCCTAAGGATTACAAAAATGTAGGTTACAAAAATATATCCATGGGGTGCATGGGAACCCTACCTTCCGACCCGACTATAGATGAAGGCAAGATAATATAAAAATAAAAAACCTACTGTTCTGGTATTTCAGGTGCATTGAAACTGAGAAAAGTTATTGATACAAATTGCATCAAAAATTAATCTTCTGGCCAAAATATGTTATGTATTTATGATTGACGTTACGTTAATTTAATCCTTTCACCATGGCAACTTACCGATTGCCCACTTAAAATAGTTTATCCTGCACGTTAGCAAGATAAGTTTTTATGTTCTATTGAGTTTACTTGTTATATCGTTTCACAGATTTGAATAGTCGGTGAAATACTCTGAATGGTTTAATTGGAAAAAAAAACGTTTGTTGCCGCAGCAGCACTTTTGTAAATATTGGTTCAAAAACTCACAATTGCTCTTATATTCTTCGTTGGTTCTGCCTAAGTGAAATTCTTTCAAAATACACATGTTTATCACTAAGTAGATTGTTTCATCAGCACATTGAATGGTAGTTACAGGTAATGGCAAAATACAGTTAAGTTTGTTAAAATATGCTACAAATATGCAATGCTAGTCTCCAAAACCCAACACTGAGACTATAACTTTTATCATTCAAAAATGTTAGTCACATTGTTTCAATACATTGCGTACTCATTTCGCATTTGTAAAGTATTTGCAGACTGTAAGTACAGCTATAATGCTTTAGAACATTTCCAGATAACACAGACTCTGCGTAATGCCATCAACACATTTATCCATATATCCTTGACCAAGTGATCAGAGAAAATGACATGCATTGATAATGCATATTGTTGAATTTATATTTCAACAGTCCGTTGCAATTATTTCCTTTTGAATGACAGCTGTATTTGTTATTTTGAACTACTGCAGGAGTTATACCTACTGGTACCAATATTGCCAGTTACCTCGAAATGATTTATTTCAGCAGATAATTGCTGCTTCAAATGTAAAAATCAACTATTTCTTACCAATGATTCATTTTTCTCTGTTACATTCTCTGTTACATAACAGTTAAAGTAATATGATAGCATTATACTACATATTTGAAGTTGGATATTATGTGGAATAGCTGAATCATTTTACGTATGTAGAATTCGAATTCTATTTTAAACAGATTAATAATATAGCTTGCATAAGAAGAATATTGATGACAGTAATCTTATTGTTTTCAATATCTTCAGCGTTGATATAATTTTCGTCATATTCTTGAAGTTCTTGAAGTTTTTTAACATTGATGGACATTTGTTTTGAGAATTGGTACATTGGTATTATCCTCAGTGTTGTAAAAGAAAGTGATGTTAGACATGAGGTAACTTTTGAAAAAAGGAAGCACGTTGAGCTCTCGTTATTTCGTCAAGACCAAGATACATAAATTGCGTACAACCCTTCACTCTATAGCTAGAGCTTCTTCAGGTTCATCTAAAGAGAGTGGTGAAATTTACAGATCTCAGTATCTTGAAAATTGCAAGAAAACAGTCAAACGTGTTCAAAATTGTTATGGAAAAATATGGAACTAGAATTAAGAAACTAAATTCTAGAGAATACAAAACATTACAAGAAGTTGAAATAAAATCCGACAAGTAACATAATTAAGAAAATCAAATTCCAGGAGGATAACAAAAACAAGGGAACAAGATTCGTGTTTTGCTAAAATTATGATAAACATAACTTGTTCCAGAACATTATTTATAATCATGGAAGTTGACTACAATGTTTTCTCTATCAGTTATGTTCTTCTCATTGATACACCAAACCATACATTACAAACATAATGTAGATTAACGATAAACATATTTACCCGTCAGATGATGTGTTGCTGTGGTGATCATTTCTGTCTTATTTCCACGTCCCTCCCTGACAGTCATCTCAGGTTGTATTGGTGTGGCTGTCTCTATGTCACTTCCATACCTGCCAGTCATTTCAGGTTCTGTCGGTATGGCTGCCCCTGTCTCACACCTATCCCTGCCAGTCATTTCGGGTTGTGTTGGTGTTGCCGTCTCTATCTCACTTCCATCTCTGTCAGTCATTTCAGGTTGTGTTAGGGTGGCTGTGTCCATCTCACTTCAGAGAAAGAAGTTGTATTCAAATTTAAAAAGATCAGAACTTCAGATGCTGATAAGAAATTGCTGGATGAATGCCTGAAAAGGCAAATGTCCCATTCAATGAAGACTGGTGCTGCCATTTCACGTTCTTTCAGTTTATTGCTCTACCAAGAGCAATATGTGATGCTGATGGCTCTATGCATCACCAGGGCACTAAATCCAATTCAACGAAGGTATACTGTAAAAGGTATGAGGATTGTAACTTGGTGCGTGATTCATTGCCACTAAACTGGGTCCTGACACAGTCATTCTTGAATACACATTTTAAATCCCACAAGCTCTATCATTTAGCGTTATGTTTATGATTTTACTTTAAAACCAAAACATCTTAAAATCAGTTTATGAGAATGTACTAATTAAAGCCCCAGTAATGCTAACTTTTGATGATAATTTCACCATTTTTAGTTTATTGTGAACCATAATTCCTTGTTCTCCAGACTTAAGAATGTTGATATACACAGTATCCAGCTTATCAACTCAGCCCCAATGGTTGTAAACTGCATTGTTATTGTTAAAAACTGACTTCTGGTCTGGACTAGAATTCAAATGTCAACGATAACAGTGCATTTTACACATATAGACGTTAAGTCGACAAGTGGGAGTTGGGAGTTTCAACATTCTTTGGGAGTAGAATAAAAAGTTGCAATTGATTTATGAAATAACAATATTGAAAATATCATCGAAAGTCAACATTACTGGGGCTTTAAGTGTACTGGATGTATGTATTACATCCAAAATGTTATTTGCCTCTTACTCCATTCTTTTATTCAAACGGCATAAAATTGTTTTCACTTTTGACATTCACACACTTTCATTGGCTAACTATTCAAGGAATTTTACTCAATCACCTATGATTCATGCTGAAGGATTTCTCTGTATAGACTATTCTAAAATCAAACAATATCACTCAGTCTGTCTTCTGACTGTTCCAGTTTACCAGCAGGAGTCGGTCTGTTTGAGGCTACAGAGTATTTGTTGTCGTAATAGAAATGTATTGTTCGGCGCTGTACAGCTAGCGTTTGTGAATGGCATTAAATACACGGTCATGAAGTTTGATTTGAAGCAGAAAATTATTAAGGGCTCCGCCTTTATCCAAAACTTCTAAAAATGTTTTTTCATGTGCATACCAAGAGTATTCTCAACAATTTTACCTACCCTATTTGGAAATCTGCATTATATATTCCATTGTCATAAATAATCAGATTTGTAATATCTCTCAGGTAACAATGCGGGGAATATGTGCGCGAATGACCTTCCCTATTGTTTGAACTCTTATAATACAGACATTTTCAGAGTGTTCTCATACCGAGAAACAGCTGCTTTAGATTTTATGTCTGTCCTCCACGTTACCATTTAATTTGTTATCAAGACACTTATCAACAACTTCCCCATATTGCATACTGCTTTCGTGACATCATGTATTAATGACTCTCCTAAAGTACAAAAATAGTGTTTTACGATTTTAACTGTCGAAATATTTCTTCCAGAAATGGGCATTTTTATTACGTGTCCGATGTTTAATAATACACCATTCATTGCTTGCAAAGTAAAACACGTCATGTGTCATTTCTCAGTATTGGGGATTGTTCCTGTTGAATGCCTGTGTACATTGTACCACTCCCACTTGCATACAAAACATGTTCATCCACCGATGTGTATAAAGTGTTTGGGGTGTATGTATTACATCAAAAATGTTATTTGCCTCTTACTCCATTCTATTATTCAAACGGCATAAAATTGTTTTCACTTTTGACATTCACACACTTTCATTGGCTAACTATTCAAGGAATTTTACTCAATCACCCGTGATTAATGATGAAGGATTTCTCTGTATAGACCATTCTCCAATCAAACAATAGCACTGTCTTCTGTCGGTTCAAGTTTACCAGCAGGAGTCGCTCTAATTGAGAATACATAGCATATGTGATTGAAGTAAAAATATATTATTCGGCGCTGTACAGCGTTTGTGAATAGCATTAAATACACGATCATGGACTTTAATTTGAACCAACATTTATTTAAGGCTCCAACTTTATCAAAACTTCTGAAAATGTTATTTCATGTGCATACGAAGAGTTTCTCGGCACTCTTTACCTACCCTACTTTGAAAACTCCATTATATATTACATTGCCATTGCCTTATTGCTTGAATTCTTTCAAACCACATATATTTTTAGAGTTTTTTGGTTGCATTAAAATTTTATGTCTGTCTCCGACCTTACGATTTAATTTGTTATCAAAGCACTTGTCAACAACTTCCCCGTATTGTGTACTGGTTTCCAGACGTCACACATTACTTCCACTCCAAGAGTATACGACAGAGTTGTACGATATTGACTGTCGAAATATTTCTCTCAAACATGTACTTTCTATTACTTGTCCGTTATGTAATAATACTCATTCATTTGCTTGCAAAGTAAAACAAGTGCAGTGTCATATCTAATCATCGGGGATTGTTCCTGTCGAATGCACTTGATCAACTCCAGCTTGCAGCTAGACAAGTTAATCCACCTAAAAATAGTATGTAATTAAGTGTACTGAGTGTATGTATTATATAGAATATATATTATTTTCCTCTTACTCCCATCTTTTATTATTATTATTATTATTATTATTTATTTCAGACAGGTACAAGGACCGTCCATAGAACCAAAAAAAAGCTACACAGTACACCAAAAAAGTACAACACCAAACTACAAGAAAGTACTGACAGATTACAAACACACATTAAAAAACAGGAATCCTGAGAGATAATAAAAAGCAATTCTAAGACTAACGATACAGAAGCTGTCTCCAATAAATTGCAATCCAGAATACCTACAGTCTGACAAAAGTAAAACTCTTAGAAGACTGTTGTCGGTACATTGCAGTCTCCGGACAAGACTGTACACAAGTCTTCTTCTGAAGACTGGAAAATTATTTACACGATTTTCAACAAAGGCAGCTGAGATACTAGCATTTCGCGATAAGTCTAAAAACCTGCGCAAAGCATTATTGTGACAAACATGCAGGCTACGAATGGACGAAACATTAAAATCACACCAAAGTTGAGCACAATAGATGTTATTACAGAAAGTATTAAAAAGTCGTAACTTAACACTCAAACAGCAATTACGAAACTTTCTCAGAAGTAAGTTTGCTCTACCACATAATGCCCTACGTTGGGAGGCGATATCATCATCATCCTTTAAGTCTAATGTAAAAACATGACCAAGATACACAAATTTTGACACAAAATCAATACTATAAGCCCTAAGGGTAATTGGTGGAATAATTCTGCATTTGTTTCGAGATTTAAAACACATACATTTTGTTTTTAATACGTTATATACAATATCATTCTCTTCAGCAAAATTCTGGCAAATTTTGAGTAGTTTTCTTAAACCCTTGATAGAAGGCGCTGCTAAGCACATATCATCTGCATACGATAAATTATTCAACATTGTACCACCTATTTCACAACCGATCCCACAGGCAGACAAAGCCTTGTTAAGGTCATCCATGTATACATTAAAAAGTATGGGAGACATGATGCCACCTTGACGCACTCCGTTTGACACAGTAAAAGTGGAAGAAATTGCTTTTCCCCAACGAACACAAAATGTTTGGGAAATAAACCAAAATTTAAGAATACGAACAATGTAAAGAGAAACATGTCTCTCAATTAACTTCTTCAAAAGAGTGAAATGGTTAACCTTGTCGAAAGCTTTTTCGGCATCAAGGAAGTATACATACACTGAACTTCCATTCTTTTTATAATAATACCTGATAGTCTCTTTTAGGAGGAAAACACACATATCAGTACTGTGCTTCCTTTTGAAACCGAACTGGTATTCAGAAGTTTCAAGTTGTGTTGCGCAACGATTTAACAGAACGCGCTCCAAGATTTTAGACAAGACACTGGTCAGTGCAATTGGTCGATAATTGCTCTTGCTCGACAAATCAGCCGTTTTGTCCTTCACCAAGGGAACAAGAATCACATTGGTGAGATTTTCGGGAACAAAACCATGTATTAGCATTGAAGAGAAACACATTGCAAGATGGATAATCAATTTACTGCTAGCATAACGCAAATGCTCTACCCCAATACCATCACTGCCCGGTGATTTTCCCATGACTAGCTTACTGATGATATTACGAATTTCATCGACATTTATATACATCTCTTCAGCATAGGGGATCGAGGCTAGTGAATGTTGTACATACATCCTGTGCTTGACATTATTCACAGAATTCATGAGTTCGTGAAAGTGACTACCCCACATATTAGCAATATTCTGATCACCCTTTGCATTATTTCACAAGTCGACAAAGGGACCTTTTTACTATTCACACTGGCAAACGGCATGAAATCGTTTTCAATTATGAGATTCACAGACTTTCCAGGGCTAATGATTCTAGGAATTTTACTCGATCATCTGTGATATAAGCTGAAGCAATTATGTTTGTAGACCATTGTCCAATCAAACAATAGCACTGTCTTCCGTCTGATCCAGTTTACCAGGAGGAGTCGGTCTACTTCAGGCTACATAGCATTTGTGATTGAAGTAGCAATATGTTTTGCGCCGCTGAACAGCTTTTCTGAATAGCATTAAATACACGGTTATGAACTATAACGTGGACCAGAAAGTTATTTAGGGCTCCATTCTCATCAAAATCTCTGACATGTTATTTCATTTCCATATGAATAGTATTCTAAAAAACTCTGCCTTCCCTATTTTTAAACCTGCATGATTGTTCAAATGTCGTAAAAAGAATAAGATTTGCGATATCTCTCTGTTAACTGCGAGGGGGCTGTGTTCGGGAATGACCTTTCATACTTTTTGAACCCTTTCATAATATTAATATATCCGTTTTCAGAGTTTCCCTGCAAAAGTAACAGCTGCTTTGGAGACTTGTCTGTCCCCGGCCTTACAATTAAATTTGTTATGAAAGCAATTGTCAACAACTTCCCCATATTTTATATTGCTTTTTATAACGTCATTTATTACTTTCATTCAAACGTACACAACAGAGGTGTACGACTTGGACTGTTGAAATATTTCCTTCAAAATGTACTTTCTGTTACATTTCTGTTGTGTAATAATACTCCATTCATTGCTTGCAAAGGAAAACAAGTCAACTGTCATATCTAATCATTGGGGATTGTTCCTGTCGAATGAACTTGCATGCAAAGAAGTTCATCCACCGGTGTATATGAAGTGCACTGAATGGATGTATTATATCGAAAATATTATTTGCCTCTTACTCCCTGTTTTTAATCAACCGGCATGAAATGAATTTCAATTTTGAGATTCACGCACTTTCATGAGCTAAAGATTCAAGGAATTTTACTCAATCACTCGTGATTAATGCTGAATGATTTCTCTCTATAGGCCATTCTCAAATCAAACAATAGCACTGTCTACTGTCGGTTCCAGTTACCAGCAGGAGTCGGTCTACTTGAGGCAACATAACATTGTGGTCGTAGTAGCAATATTTTATGAACTTTAAAATATTATTTCATTTTCATATGAGGAGGGTTTTGAACATTTTTTGCCTACCGTATTTTGAAACCTGCATTATCTCTGTCACTGCCGGTATGCAGTGACAGTACCCATAGTCAGTAGTACGGCAGTAGCTATATTAACTGTGATAATTTTGAAAATATTTTGTTCAGTTTATGTAACTACGTTCTTGTTTTACTCCCTACAACATTTTTAACTGTCCATTATAATATGCCTAGCTTGAATCCGGCAATCTGATTGGCTGACGCCGGGGTTTATATTCTCAACATGAAGACTTGCGCGCTTCGGACATTTTTGAGCTCGCGCAATTTTGGAACTCCAGCTTGAGAGCTCAACACGCCATAATGTCGAACAAGTGTACGGCTTTAGATTGATTTTGATAGTTAAAGTTTAGTCTGGAGCAGCTCGATGAACTCACAAATGAAGAGTTTGTATAAGCAGTGACGGCGATGTAGCAATAACATAGTTTTTTAAAGTTTTTTTCGCTTTTTTTTCAAGAAAATTCTTCAATTTTGGTGTCGGTAATCGCGATATCGATGCGTTGCGTTACCGTATTGTATGGAAATAATCGCAATCATACCAGTCCATAATCCAATAACGCTAGGTCAGAATTTGGGTGAAATATATTTGGGTGAAATAATCGCCTCGCTTTGCTCGGTGATTATTTCCCGCAAAATATGCTAACTTTCACCCCGAGGTCTTATATCCGCGACCAATACCCTCGCTTGCCGTTTATAACCTCTAAGTATTCAGCTTGCCACAAAAATTGTGTATGTGTAATGTGCATTTGTATCATTGACATGAGACTTTCAGTCTGGACTTTTATTCAATTAACACCAATATTCATATATACAGGCTTCTGTCGACATGACAAACTGAATACTGTGTGTTTCAGCATGCTGCATTGAGAAAGAAAGAAAACCGTATTTGATGTACTATAGAAAATTATAGAAAATATTATCAACAGCTATAGCTTCTGCCCTGTTACTAGGCCAACTTGTTTTGTTTTTGTACAAAATTTATATATTTGTAGAGTTTTTAGAGATAAAAGTAATGAAATGCGACAAAATGATTCTAAGTCTTGTTTAACTATTACTAACTGTAGAACAATTGGATGACATTTAAATGTTATTCAATTTTCATTACCTATCAAACCTTGGTATCGTAAAAAGTAAAAGGGAACCAAAAAATTTCAGGTCCCCCTGTGGGCAGAGCAAAACTTTCCGCTTCACTCTTTACTATTCATTCGAATCTAACCTGAATTCCTCCACTCCTTCAGCATAATCACATACAAAGGAAATATAAAAATAAGCGTTACACGATAAATGCCAAACTTCACAAAAAACAACAATAGCTCGAACTCCGATTCACAGGAGCATACACAAAGAAATCACACCGAACTGTAGACATTCTATCTTGCCTATAGGAGAACAAACCAAACTTCAGGAACAACACGGTAACATATACAGCCAGGTGTGAACTGAATTTGCCAGTTTTATATTGCATTTATGAAAATTCGATACCCATATGAAAAAACGCAAATTGGGCTACGGCCTACTTGGCCCTAATTTTTAGCCACATGTTCACACACGTGAGCTTATGTCGCAGCGATGTCTGTCTGTCTGCCTGTCTGTCTATCTGTGTACCCGATATCTCAAAAACGGCTCATCAGATCAGAATCAAATCTGGTACATAGATTGAGTTTGCAATGGGCAAGAACTTATTAACTTTTGATTTGTGTAGCTTGCTTACTTTTTGCTCATGGCTTAATTAAATAATTTAGGAAAAAACGGATATACATGAGAACGACTGTACACAATTGATCAGATTTGCTACAAATATTCATGAAAGTTATTAAGAATTTTAACTTAAGACAATTCCTAATTTGCATATTTTAATAAACTTCGGAAAAAGCGATATATATTTGAATTGACTTCACCAAAATTGATGAAACTTGCTGTGTACATTGAAGATACTATGATACAACATTCTTGAAACTAATTAAGCATTTTACCTTCAGCCAATTCCTTATATTGCAGTAACTAAGATACAACATTATTAAAAATCATTAAGCATTTTTACTTCAGCCAATTCGTAATTTGCATATTTAATGAACTCTCTCATTTTGGATATTTACTTGAATTGACTAGACCAAAGTTGACGAACTTTGCTACGTAAAGTAAAGATACTATGATACAACACTATTGAAAGTTATGAAAATTTTTACTTCAGCCAATTCCTAGTTTTATATATTTAATGAGATCATGTCTGTCAATTCCTCATTTGCATATTTAATAAACTGTCCTAATTGGGGGTATAAACTGAATTTTCTTTCTCAAAGTTGGCAAAAATGCCATCTACATTGATGATTATACCAGGTTTAAACAATATTGAAAGTTATTCCGCATTTAATGTCATCTAATTCATAATTTGCATATATAATGAGCTTTCACAGTTTGCCATATATAGCTCGAAGGACTTGACCAAAGGCAATTATACTTGCTATATAAAGAGGTTATACAATGAAAGCAGTCAAAGAAATTTAGTATTTCTTTTCAGTTAATTACATATTTGTATACTTAATAGCCTTTGGAATTAATCTGAGCGAATATTGTTCATTATGTTGATCACAACACTTTCAATGAAGTTGCAAACATGTGGCAAAGGTTCAAAATTGCACATAATTACAATATATAATGAAACATGTGAGCATTTTCAGTTCATATCTGGTCTTGAAGTAAAGATAATAAGCATTCAAATGACATATGATATGGCTGTACGTGAGATAGGTACATAATACTCCTAAAATAAGGCCCTTTTGTTGATTTGCCACTCGCCTGTATATTGTAAACTGGTTTCGTGACGTCAAGTATTGCTGTCTCTTCAAAGGTACACATCAGACTTGTACGTTATTGACCGTCGAAACAGTTGTTCAATAGATTACTTTCTATTAGATGTCCGTTTTTAATTAATACTCCACTCATTTCTCACAAAATGACACAGTGTCATTACTAATCAACGGGATTGTTCCTGTCGAATGCATTTGTACCTTTTAACTTGTATGTAAAACGTTCGTCCCCCGGGGGGGGGGAGGACACTTGAATTGCTTGCCAATATGTATACGTGCCGCCAAATGGGATGGGTATTTCAGCAACTTGGTCTAAAATGGGGGTACCAATTTCACTGTAAACATGGGTATGAAATGGGGTCAACTTTTGTGTGCCAATCGAAACACACAAAAAACAAATTTCAATTATCCGTTCCCGTGTCGCTAGCTAGCTAGCCCCAGTGGCTCTGGGCTGCACTTAAAGGGAAGTTCACCAAGGATGATTTTTTCATATGTGCTATCTTTGTGGTCACTTACCCTGGAAAAGCTATTTTCGCCATTTATATCTCGCGTGATTTTTTAAAATCAAAAACCTATAGTACAGGAAGTTGCCCATGTAATTTGAATCATGGAAAAAAAGCTCCAAGCTTGGAGCTTGCATAATGTGATATGGAAGGGACCCCATCTTCCTTGGGTATGGCATTGTCCACTCACCCACGCTCAAACCAGGCTGTGCGTATTTACATAACTTTTGTTTATACTGAGTATCCTTGCAAACGATGAATCACTTATAATAAACTGTCCACTGTCAGATTTTGTGTTGCTGTTTACTACTTTCTTGCTTTGAGTGGACAATTGGGGGCCATACCCGTCCGAAGATGGTCCCTTCCCTATCACATTATGCAAGCTCCAAGCTTGGAGTTTTTTCCCATGATTCAAATTACATGGGCAACTTCCTGTACTATTTTTGTAGGTTTTTGTAGAAAATGGCGCGAGTAAAAATGGTGAAAATAGTTTTTCGGGGTAAATGACCACAAATCTACCACATATGTAAAAATCATCCTTGTGAACTTCCCTTTTAATAGCCATTGATATATCTTTCTGTGGTAAGGAACCGTCCTGCCTTTAGCCAAAGTAAATATCAACTTTGGTTTTAAAACACCGTCACTGATTAATCAGGACTCCACACACAGAAGATATTTGGCTGATAAACATTACCCGAATAAAGTGCTTCCAATATCTATATTATTATAACAGATTGGCCATGGTCACATGAGCAAGTCTTCAAGGACGAAAGGCTGGGCTTCTTGTAGTTCAGAATTTAAAAACATAGCAGTCTGTCTATAACTGATGATATCTGATAATTTTCAGAAGTTGGACCAAATTAAGTTGGAGTGAAAGATTTGTTGTTTCACCAAAATTTTTAGTATTTCAAGAAATGTTCTTGGCCAGCAATACTGTAAAGCAGTGGGCATTGCCAGGCATCCGTTCATGCAATTACTTGATTTTTACCCTGTAACATTTCGACACTATGACTTTTGACTTTGGTCAAAGGTCATGGAGGGCTAAAATGGGGTCCTAAAATTACGAGTCTCTAGGTCTAAAATTGACCCTGTGTTTCTTATTTGTGTTTCATTTTACAAGTAGGAGTCGGTCTATCTGGGTATATTCATAGCACTTGTTGTTATTGGTGATCATGAGAAAATACTGTATGCGATGCTGTACAGCTTCCTTGAAAGAATTAAATACATGGGTATGAATTTTAAGTTGAACCAGAAAATTATTTAGAACTCCGCTCTCATCCTAAAACTCTTAAATGTTATTTCAGTTTCATATGGGGAGAATACTAAACAACTTTTGCCTACGCTATTTTGGAACCTGCATTATTTTTTCCATTGTCACAAAAATACGGTTAGTTTTCAATCTGGTTCGAACCCACAACATACGGCATCAGTCGCCTAGCGGAGAGGCCACAGAGAGAACCGCTCGGCTAAATCTCCACTCCCAAAAAAGAGTGGTTCAATAGCCAGCTAAGTTGTTACATTTTTCTGACTGAGACCGCTCCACACGTTGTAGAGTTCGTGAAGCACTCACGCACGCATGCTCACTATCATACATCGCATATACAAACTTTAGGGAAGCGAAGAAACGAATTTCATCGCTTTGACTGGGCGAACGATAACCTCGGGGACAATTCTGTCCACCAGCAGAGTTACCAACCCAGGATAGAAAATACGGCTAGTTTTCAATCGGGTTCGAACCCACAACATACGGCATCAGTCGCCTAGCGGAGAGGCCACAGAGAGAACCGCTCGGCTAAATCTCCACTCCCAAAAAAGAGTGGTTCAATAGCCGGCTAAGTTGTTACATTTTTCTGACTGAGACCGCTCCACACGTTGTAGAGTTCGTGAAGCACTCACGCACGCATGCTCACTATCATACATCGCACATACAAACTTTAGCGAAGCGAAGAAACGAATTTCATCGCTTTAACTGGGCGAACGATAACCTCGGGGACAATTCTGTCCACCAGCAGAGTTACCAACCCAGGATAAAAATACGGCTAGTGAGATTTACCGTATATGTCAGGTAACAGCGAGGGGAACATATTCGTGAATGACCTTCCTTTTGTTTAACCTCTTTTAATATACTGATGATATCGTTCATATACACCTATAAATTGTACAATTGGTATTATGATCACAGTCACACCGTTCTGTTCTGTAGATGCAAATCAGAGTCGGTCTACGGATTGATCTTGCATTCTACAATCAACCTCTTTTGGGATTTATGAATTAAATGGTCATGGCTATCGAACTATTTACATAATTTCTTAAAGCATTCAACACACACTTATTCTTATTTTGATTGAGGGGGCATCGTTGGGCAGTGGTTAGGGTACCTGACTCACTATCGGAGGATGGTGAGTTCGAGAAACGCTAAGCCTAGGGTAATGGACTCATTGTCAGAAGATGGTGACTTCGAGACTCCAGCACGGTGTTGTGCCCCTGAACAAGGTACTTTACTCAACATGGCTCCATTGGGTAGGGGGTTGAGGGTACCTCCTCCTGTAATTGGGTTCGCCTTTTGGATGAGTAATAAAAAGAAATTTAAACTTACCGAAATCGATGTAATATTCACAATTATCCGCAAGGAGAAGACGAGAGTACAGAAACGGGTGGAGTACGTCGGAAAACTAGCTTTAGATCAGGGAAGTCTGTATGAGTCAAGCTTTTATTGTTGCCCGTTATGTTCTCACGTGATAATAATGTAGATTACGGAAACACAAATAAGTAAAGGTACACTTTTTATACCGACCATTAATGACCCTGATAAATCTTGCACGCCATGTTTGTCACAGTCGAATTATATTCTGGTAATCCTGCGCCATCTATCGAGCCATAAAGATGAACTATCACATTAGAACTGAAACCATGTGTACATTAGAAATGTTTACCAGGTGATTTTGAATCTAGCGTGCAATTTCACCAGTTAAGCTTTGAAAAGCCAGCTATAAAACAGATGGACATACCATCATTATTATTGTTCAAAACCAAGTGTGTGGATCACGAACATTGGTTAATTCTGACATTCTGACAAATGAACGGACCTGTTGAACATTAAAAATTGACTGTTAAGGTACCAATAAATCGTACCAATAAATCGATAACTCTACACACTGTGGAACTCAGAAGCTATGAAAATTTACGTATTTACAACATTAGCTTATGAACATAAAGGCATGGTTGTAAACCTAAATTGGTATCTGATTGGACAGACCCCCTCCCAGCAATTGGTTGCAACTTTCTGCTATGGTGCATGTTCTTTCTAAATCTAAATATTTACTAACTAAACAACCAAGCATTCCAAATTGTTCTTTTGCACCAAGACTTAATATTAAGATTGATATATGTAACACATTGTGTATCTTCATAAATCTTTCCACTGTTTGCTAACTCTTTGGAAATGCTGTCTGTTCTGAATCAAATTTCATAAGATTCAGAGTTCTCATCTGTCATGGTCACGACGATTCAGTAAAGAAGAAGGATGAACTCAAGTGTCTTATATCTAAAAGTTACCTTGAAAGAGTCAATAATATAGCATGACGTATCGGACTGCTTAGCTTTCTTACATTTTTCAAGACATTTTATAAGAAATTCTGCTGACATAATAACTATTTCTATGCATCTTTTTGTTTATGTCCACAACAAGCTATCAAATCACCAAACTCTCATTTCTCATCACAAGTCATTTAAAGATATGAGTTTTTCACAAACTCTATATGACCGGATTGTTTTCTATTAATAAAATAAAACCTATATCTTTGAATCGAAATTCTTTCTCGTGCTCCGCTGGCTGCATTGCGACGGTAATCATTACAACTTTCTAAATTTATACAGACTATTATATATATCCTCTTATAAAAATATTCGCAAAGAAACTTATGATATAATTACCCGATAACATATTTTGTATCTGCTATTAAGTGCTATTGACTTTAAGTATATGTGTAACTTGCAAAAAGAAGTTTCGTCTTGCCAGTCTAACAGGTCGTCAGTGCCTTACTGTTTACTCCCCTCCTTGAAATCAATATAGACTGTGTTGTTGATCAGAGTGCTCTTGCTAATTTTAACCCAGTTAGAAACATCGTTTGCCCCCAAACCCAGTGTTGGCAATGGTGATTGTTGACCTGTTTACATGGAATCTGGGTAAACAGGTTTAAACAAATAATACTTAATGCGGGTCTACATGATACTCTGACTGTATATAATATACTCCAATGAATGGAACAGTAATTACAGCAGCTTGCAGTGAGACAGCCGACACGTTCAGAGTTTACTTCAAAATTCTCACAATTATCAGTGACGTGCGGAAGGAATACAGTTTGGCAAAAATATTCCTTAAGAGCAAGAGACACATCTCTTGTACATTGTCATTCATAGATTTGAAACATTTCATCATTTTATTTGATGCCTTAAATATAACCTTTGAGTCTGATTTGAAAGTATTCGCTCAGATGGTAGGAAGTTGCTTTGTATAGCTGGCTGTTGGTCTTTTTAGGCTTACAATCTCTGATAATCAGAACCATTATGGCAATTCAGTGAATTTCAAACATCCCGCCCTATTATAGTCTTACAGGGAGGCTGCAGTCATTTCTAGTTTGATGTCATTTAATTATGAGAGTGAAAACACAAGCATGGAAGAATTGTTTGTGAATATTTAATGATCTAATTAACGATTCTGATAAGCAATTTCAGTGAGCGCTGTCAGAATAGCAATGCATATACAATGGTGTAATTTCTAAAATATTGTATGTAAGAAATTATAGCATCACGATTTTTGTGCAAAATACTTAAACGCGCATTTCGTCCCCGAAACGTCAAAAAATTGCAACTAGCAGAACAGTACATAAATTTAATTAAAAACATGGGCAACACAGTCTCATAATACAGCAAGATGCAGCTTTTAAGGCTGCAAAGTCATTTTTGTCAAATGTGTTTAACTGTCAACAAAAGCTGAAAAAAGAACACGTCATGTTGATATTTACTATTTTTCAGTGCAAAGGTTAACACTGTTGCACTGAACGCTAACACATGCATTTTGCATGAGTGCTACATCTCTGTGCCTCTCGCCTGAACCTCGTGCTGTGCAGGCTGTAGTGTGGCGGTTATCATCAGCAATGCCTCAGTATCCCATTCAAGATGTCGCTCTCTTTCACCCTTGCAACATTGCTCAAGATCCAGGTATTGTTATCGCACACCTGCCAGATGACTATGAGGCCCTGAAGATGTGATCTACAGGTATATAACTTGTATTGTAGGAAAGGGAAATTTATACTTTGTTTGTGAAAACACTGTTATCGATGAGTCATCATGGAACACTATTTATAAACCGATTTAAAACCTAGCAGAAATTCTCGAAACGACCAAAAGGGACGTATGGCCTCCAATGTCCAAGGATGAGATCCACAACACCGTGCGTGGAAGGAGTCCGCGGTCGTAGAGGGCGTCTGTCATTAGATTGGATGTGATACGAAATGGCTGCAAGACGAGAGTGAAATTATTGTCTTCCTGGTAGGTATACGAGGCGCCAAATGTTAAAAAATTAATTTACACAATCAAGCTTTTTTTAAGAGATAGAAAATGTGTAAAATGAATATAGAGAGAGGAATATATATATATATATATATATATATAATATATATATATATATATATATATATATATATATTAATATAATATAATATATGTGGGTGTGTGTGTGTGTGTGCGCGTGCGTGTGTGTGCGTGTGTATACACACACATACAGATACATTGCCCCGCAAATATGTTTGCGTATGCATACATATACATACATACATACATACATAAAAAAAATACGCGCACGCATATAGCGTATTCATTCACCCATACATACATCCATACATACATACATACATGCATACATACATACATACATACTACATACATACATACATACATACATACATACATACATACAGCACAATATTACATACAGTCTCGTTCTGAGGGCACAGCTATAGCTGGGAAGTTTTATACACAGACTCGGTGGGTAAATTTTACATACAGACTCGTTCTGAAGAGAGCTTTAGCTGAGAAGTTTTATACACAGACTCGATGGGAAAACTTTACATACAAACTCGTTCTGAAGACACAACACGCTGAGAAGTTTTATACACAGACTCGGTGGAAAATTTTGCATATACAGACTCGTTCTGAATATAGCTATAGCTGAGAAATTTTATACAAAGACTCGATGGGAAAATTTTACATGTCATAGCGATGTCTTCTGTGTATCCGCATGTGTGTGTGTGTGTGTGTTAGAGTGTGTGTGCGTGTGTGTGTGTCTGTCTGTCTGTCTGTCTGTTTACACGATAACTCAAAAACGCCTGAACAGATTCAAGTCAGATTTGGTACACAGGTACCATATGCTACTTGCAAGAACTGATGAGATTTTGGTTAGTTAATTAAGGGTTCATTGCATATTTAATGAACTTTGTAATTAGGTATATAACTCTGAAATTACGGCACCAAAGTCAGTGAAATCTGGTACAGATATTGATCTGATAAATATCTAATTGTACTGACAAGCATTTGGCAGTGTCAAGTTAACAAATAGCTCATTTGCATATTTCATGAAGTTTTGTAATTAGTCATATAACTCCAAAATAACTGCACCAAATTTGATGAATCTGCTGCAGATACTAATCCGATAGATATCTAATTGTGGTGTAAAGCATTTAGTTGTGTGGAGTTAATTAAGGGTTCATTTGCATATTTAACGAACTTTGCAATTAGTGATATTACTCCAAAATTACAGCATTACATTTGGTGAAACTTGCTACAGATATTGATCTGATAAATATTTAATTGTACTGAGAAGAATTGGGTGTGTCAAGTTAATAATTAGCTCATTTACATATTAAATAAAGTTTTGTAATTAGTGATTTAACTCTGAGAGTACTGTGCGAAAGTTGATGAAACCTGGTACATATAATGATATAACAGATATCTGATGGTTCTTGTTACACGCCTCGCACGGGTGACCATTATATTGATATGAATTGGTTTATTGACAGGAATATTGAAAAACATAATACAATAAATCCTCGTCAGAGATAGTTACTCTGGCAGTAGACCGTATACACGTATAGTCTTATCAGAAGTCTGTCTTCCACTCCGCGTCATGTATTCAATTGAACTGCTGTCAGAATACACAATCTCTGTCTTTGTTCTTGTGTTTCAGTTAGTGATTAATCTGAGGTCGGCAAATGTTGCGTAACATCTCCTTGCTCGTCGTCGTTTGAGACAGGTCAAAGGTACAATTGATTTGCTCGTCGTCGTTTGAGACAGGTCAAAGGTACAATTTATGATGTTTCTATTTTCTTTGAAAAAGATAAATTTATTCAACAAAGTCGCAAACAAAACAAATGTACATACCTGTGAATGCGTTAAAAATACAATGCAACTTGTCTTAAAAAAATACAGAGATCACCATATCAATGCATTCTTCGCCGTCAAGTCTTGCAAGGCTTGATGGTTTCCCCAACGACAAAGGCCTTGAACAGCGCCCTCTTTAGTTCTCAAAGTATACAACGTCAAACTCGGACTATGGATGTGTATGACTAAGACGTCATTGTTATACCTGCTAGAATATACATTGACATTTCTTTCTAGGATTACAATAAATCAAACTCGCTACAGGTGACCTATTTATCCGATCGGACACGAACTAGTGAAAGATGACGTACAATTCCAAGGCAACCTTTATTCATGATCAAATTTGCCTACAGCAGACGTCCAACAAGAGTGTGGTACAAACACAACATATATGTTACTTCTATATACAGACTATGGTATGCAATCGAATGTCTATGAAAATCACTAGACGGCGACTTATTGATGATAATTTTCCATATTTGGAAACCGATTAGTCATTTAGGAAGAACTAAGATCAAGAAAGCACGTACTACTGTTATTAGCCATGTCTTGTTATTCCAGTCTTTACTGTAGATATAATTGAATATATCGGGAGAATTCTAATATTCATATTATACAGTGTTAGCCAAGACAACCTTCGCACATAACACACAAAAGGCAGAGAGAAAGAATGCTATAATAAACGTGAGAATTTTAAAAAATTTAATTTAAATGTTCTATCAGACCCTAAAAGCTTTTTAATTGGTATGATTTATCGTGTATCTCATATTTTTAAAAATATTACACTTCAGAAATAAACTTTTACGTTAAGAAAAAAAATCACGCAAGGCACTAAAATGGCTAAAGTAGCACAAGTGTCAAACAAAAAGATGAGTTTTTAATTCTCTTATCTTTATTTGCTAAAAACGCTATTTAGTCAGTAACATATGTCTCCTCACTTGCCTCATGTAGTTAATGTATTTTGAAAATTAGAGATGGATTAAACTATACAGTACAATTTGTTTGACATTTTTGTGAAAAGCATGAGAGGGTCAATGACCCTTAATAGAACACTACAGGCCATGCTGTATTAACGTGACAATTTGTGTGCATTGTACAACAGACGGTTGATTGCAATAGCTGATGCACCCGAAAAGTTCACAAAGAATAGAGATGTGAAATGGAACATGTTCATCGGCGTGGCCATAAGAGTAGTGAAATAACAGCAATGACATTTACTCTATATTTACATGCAAATGTCTCAATAAAATGCAATCAAATGCCCCACGGATACCTTGTTTCTTTCTACAAGAGGTCTCATTAAGCTGTTAAAGTACTACGAATCACCAGTAAATTGACTTTACAAATATTACATGTGGCTGCGAAGAACACAAATGTTTTTGATGGGCTTATATTATTCTGTAAATCATAACAATGAAATGCCACTGATAGATGGATACTTTAAATTAACAACAAAAAGGCTTTCGAAGCTTAGGTGATCAGAATGCAAGTAGCTTGTAATCCATTTGTAGAAAAATAGTCTTCACATCTTCACACTGTCATACATATGGAAACAAAAACAAATAAACTGAACAGTCTTTTCCACATTACACGACAAGATAATAACTGAGACAATCATGGTTTGAATCACTGAAAGATTAAGAGGTTGCTGTCATTGCCAATAAATAGACGAAACATGAGAAAGTCAAGTTTGCCAGACGAGCACAAGACAAACAATCTAGTGTGGCATAAATTGATTCCTTTCAGGGACATACATAGCATAATTTTGAAAGCCCATAACGTATTGGCTTTCCTATCTAAACACCCTCTCTGCACAAACAATAAGGATATCTCGTAGTTATAAAACATGCAGAAATAAAATTCTGAAATTCTGAATAATAATTTTTAAATTTTGTAGCTGACTGAAAAGATACCTAAAAATATAGATTACCACGATTGACAAGATAATCGCAGAATACGATATAAAATTCCAAAATTGCTTACTACTTCGAAATTACGTCGATGAGTGAGGACAAAACCGACCCAGTAAAACAGAATTGTCAAAGTGTGTCTGACACTTGAAATCTTAGGACACACACATAGAATGATAATGTATATATGTGTGTATATATATATATATATATATATATATATATATATATATATATATATATATATATATATAATAATGTGTACGATGAATGTCTATAGGTGACTTGATGCCCTATGTTGTCAGTTCGAACCCGCTTGAACATTAGTTGTATTCCTTAGGCATAGGGATGTCCGCATTCGGAAATGATAATACCATAAGTCTTACAGACTTATTCAAGTGTCTGTTCATAAGAAGTAGAAATGACCCGCTCTAAGGTTTCATGTTCATTAGGTGCTGACGACGTCTGCACCTCCCCTCTCCTTGTATATCTTTGCTTCCGTTACTATCGTCTTAAGTATGGACAAAAATTCCACATCCCTTTCATAGCCTCCGTCGTCACCCTTTCTTTCCTGCTCTTTATCATAGTATGGTACGCGGAACACGTTACCAGCGTCAATTCCACTGTCTTCACAGAAGGCCGACAGATTTTCTTCAAGAGTTTCATGGACTGGTAAATCCGTGTGAGTTAGGATGATGAACATAGGTATGCCCTGTCCTGGTAAGCATAAGAACAAAGAGAAACAAAACATGTCTTTTTGGTAATACGTTGTTCTTCTAGCTTCCTGAACAAATAGTTGTTTTAAATGACGTATCTCCAACGGTATCAAACTATCAACTTGCACGTACGAAATCAATCGACGACGATGAACAACACGTACTTATTGAAAACTCTCTTTCAACATCCACTCTCCTTGAAGGCAGTTTAAACCAGAGGTGTTTGTTACATTAGTAAGAGTTGTGTTCACCTATAGTACGCGGGTTCAAAAATGCAAACATATTTTATATATTCACCTTTCACGCAAGCAATGTAAACAATGTTTATGGACTTCATATAGCTTTGGTAGAACTCTCTACAATGTCAAGTATGACCATGTCGGACAAAGGCATTCACGACATGTAGCTTTAATAACATACTGTAGTACTTCACTTACCATACTTCGGTAGTACTCTTACTCGTCCTAATATGGCTTGTATACCTTCAGCATGAGTATCCTTTGTAGAATCATGGACATAAACAATGGCGTGGATCTTTTCATGACTTCTTGGTCTTCGAAAACTCGGTACTCGAGGAAGTCTGACAGGTTTATTTCTTTTTGCTTTGCCACTCAACACGTGCTCGCTTAACTTTCTCGAACTATGGCCACCAACATTACGAAAGGTAAGTCCAGGGACTTCATTCCATGAGAGCGTCTTGTCTCCAAACTTAAAGGAACAGTTGGCATATACTCGTGTACCCCTCTCAAATCCACCTTTGGAAATACCTGAGCTACCTGGACATACTGGCCTTTTAGTGCCTAAAATTAAATCGAAAAAAATAATATGATTATGAATTCGATTTTCACATTTGTCTTTCAATTTCATGTTATGCAGCAGCCTTACTTTAATAATATGGAATGTTCCTGTGTTTGTTTACCATTAAGAATACACAAACCACAATGATAACATCCAAGACTAAACTTAGATTAGTACTTGTCGAAAAATTAGTATCCCAAAATATAAAGCCGATGAGCAAGCAAGACGATCGTCATGTGTCCTCTAGCTCACCTGCCATTTATAACGGCATCCGGTATACCAATATAGTAATTCATTCAGGCTGTTTCGATTCCTTAACCAAACAGTTTTCAATATAAATTCACTCTTGATTCCCCAAAGTCCGTACCGTCAGCAAATATACAGATGAGTTTTGATGTTGTAATTTACTTACCCGATAAAATGTGTTGATTAGTGAAGACTTGCCACTGCCATCATAACCAAAGAGTGCTATATCTGGCCACACACATTCCTCGTGATATCATCTGCAAGGTAAAAAATACAAAGCCCGAAGGTTTAAAATGTGTTGAGGAAGGTTTCTAGTGTTTCTCAAGGATACTCTTTTTCAAATTATCATACTGCCCGGTACCAACGTCCCAAGGTCATTCTCCAGGTTATTCTACGTATTTAATAAATGATAATTGTAAAATGTTATAGAAAATAAAAGTAATATAGCTCTGCAAGGGATCTTTATGAGAAATGGGGTAGTTATATATCTTCAGTATAGACAAGTCGGATATGGATGATCATATGATTACCTATGCAGAAGATATTTGCAGTTACCTTTGAGCTCGTTGTGCCTGCTAGGGCTTGTTTTTATGTCAAATTTCAGCATTTTATAGTTCACAGTAGACAACTGAGTTTGGTTAGCAAGGAAATTCATAGAAGAGCTGAAGCTGTTCCTTTCATAGATTTCGATTTCGGCGTGCTCTTTACGAACAAGGCGTTGGTCTTCGGGAATCAAGGGAAACATGTGGATTCTTTCCTGTACTTTCTTCGCTAGGTCACTGATTGTTTCGTCTAGGTCTATTGAAATTTCTATTTCTTCATGTTTAGCTTCTTTGCCATACCTGATCTTCGCAAAATATCCAACTACAAGAATAATGAAATCGCGAGATTTCATATATATATATATATATATATATATATATATATATATATATATATATATATATATATATATATATATATAATACTCTCAAATTTCAATTTTACCTGTTCCCACTTGTTATCGATTATTGATCAAAGGCACTTATACCGACAGCGATGATCACGAAATTTTGTAAATGAGTAACGTTCCAAGAAGTTGTAAAAGATTTTGATAAATGGGGTCTTGTAGAGTGTTTCGTCAGTATTAATGCAGCACTTTGCAGTCAGGTGATATTTAACCGTTTTATGATAATTTTCAAGAAAACAAATTGTGAAAAACTCTGAATTTATATCTTCAACAAACTTTACATTGCTATATTTTGCAGAACTTATACCTACACAAATAACATACCTGTATCTAATGGTTTTGCTTTAACAAGCGACGCTGTCTCACCGACCTTGGAAAAAGAAACACATACATTTGGGAATAAGTAAGGTAGCACTATGAATTATATGGTTATTATTGTTAAGAAGTGAGGTAAGTCTTTGCTCGAGGCATTGTTTTAACTTACATCAGTTCTGATTATTGGTAGCACCGGTTGCACTGGTTGCACTGGTAGCATGGGTTGCTCAGCTTTACTGAATATGTTTTCAGGGTTTTCACTGGTGTCCACGAGCTCCACAGTATCAAAGTCCCCTGAAATTATGAAGCATTTGTATAATTATAGATAAAACTCACAAGCACATCGATAGTCTCGACGAAATGAATTGTCCCTTCATATTTGTTTATAAGTGGGCTTTCCAAAGGCAATCTTATATGCAGACAAATGCTAACCATGAACATGGGAGAAAGAAGTGGAATACGGACAGTTTGAGCAAGAGTCAAAAGGCCCCTTTAAAGCCAAATGCGTATTACATATCTAGCTGAATGTGTCTTGGTTTCTAAATACTGCGCCAGTGAGTCAGCAAATATCTCACGAGCTTTTACTCTAATTTTTCTCTGCAGAAGAGCAGTTATTGCTTCACTGATTCGCCTGCTAGATTGTTGTTTATTTACTGGCGTGTGCACCTCATTCACATGAAAGAAATCTGCGTGGGTGAACAAAATGATTGGACAGCTTGTAATAACTATGTTACGCCAGGTGCTGAAGAGGTGAGCTTTTACGACCTCATCTTACATTAAGGTAATATGCACCTCGGAAGTGAAAGACTTAAACTTTTGCTCTAACTTTCCTCAAGGAATCTTTAATTATTCTCTTTCAAAATCGAGAATAAAAATAGGGGGTCACCGTGCAAAATTTGGTACTAGAGAAACAAATAACCCAAGATTTACCGATATTAGAAATTCAAAATGGCCGCCATCCCTGTGTTAACTCTATGGCGAAAAATAAATATTTTCAAATTTCGAAAAACTAAGCCGGTGAAAAGTTTTCTTTCACCAAGAGCTTTGAAATGAACCCTCACATGTAGTATATCAGAAGAGAATTGTAAAAGTTTGACAGTCCGAATGTCTGTGCCCGAGGTGCGTTCTACCTTAAAGGGGAGCTAAGTGACAAAAGTAACTTTTCGTAGGCAGACGCTGATCCAATGAGGACTAAATGAAGAGGAACAATTGACGTACCAGTAGTCTCCAGCCACACAAGAAATTACCTGGCAATAGCGCTATCCCTTGTTTTGAATAGACAATATAAGCCTACACATTAAAAAACGGAAGTCATTCTTTACCTGATTTACGTTCTCGAGGGTTAATCCGTCTCCATCAGTAATTATCTGAAAAACAACATTGATTAAATACAAAGTAACAAAATCAGGGAAGGTCTGACTGAATATAAGTTATATTTCAAATTTAGTAACCATTCATTTCTGTTCACTTTATTTTACTTACGCGAGGTTGGAGGTTTGCTTCCTGACGTTCCTTTGCTTCACTATCAAAAGCTTTCCTATGTCTCGGGAAAGGGTCCACAGACTTTCTAGTAGCTGAAAACACATCTGAAAGCATGCACAATACTTTAAGTGCACTCAGTCTGTAACATTATAGATTATGTTTTTCACAGAATGAAATACAAAATGGGCTAATATCACTTCTCAGGTGGTAATACGATGCACTGCTCTCTCTCTCTCTCTCTCTCCTCTCATCTCTCTCTCTCTCTCTCTCTCTCTCTCTCTCTCTCTCTCTCTCTCTCTCTCTCTCTCTCTCTCTCTCTCGTTGTGACATATCAATGTGCGCAGTTGTGTAAGCACATATTACATAAAGTCATAAAAACACTTGGCTTGTGTAAAGTCAGTACAATTATTGGTATATTCTTGATGATGTGTAAGACTTCAGTAAACAAAATATTCCTGCTAGATTCCTGTTAGATACACAAAGAGCGGGAGAGAGCAAAAGTTTCAAATACACGATCTTTTTGAAATCTATCACACAAAACGTTTACATAATATTTGACTAAGTGACTAAAGTGAGAAAATCTTGTTCGGCGATGGTTCATATCTTTCAAAACTTTGGCCTCCTGAGTGAACATAAATCACACTTTTGTTCGGAGAATTTAAAAACGTAGTGATACAAATTGCAGTGAACCAGGCTCAACAGAGATTTCTACCACTCTAAAAGTAGGGAATTTAAGATTTCGTTTTATGTTCCCATGCAATAGTTATGTAACAGTCTGAAATGGACTGGGTGGTAACTTATATTGATAAATACAGACAGATAAATTCCAACCTTAGACAGTAACCCTTATGGAACCTTTAGGCTCAACTCATGGTCGATCATTTTAACGAACCCCATTATACTTCGTCTAATTTTCGATAATCGCATATAAACTTTGTGATGATGGAGTATAAGAATCTATCTCCCGACCAGTGTGATTCTCTCATTTAGTCCACGAATCCGTCCCATTTTCAAACTTAAAGGATGGATTAGGACACTTAAAGGTCAGAAAATGTCATTCTAAGGGGGGAAGCTTTACTCTTGCGTATTAAAAAACCGGGAGCAAAGTGCAGCTAGCGGTAAACGCATTCACAGATCGAGAAATAGCAATCTGCTTTCCTGTTTCCCTGCCCGTATGCTTGTCTGTCTGTCGGAGTTTGCACAGAGAAGCTTACACCCTACAGGTAAATCAGACTCAATATCCTGGGGACAGAATTGGGAACCAAAACCTTGATGCGTCAAATCTTAACTTTCCCACATGGTTCAATAATGTTATGATCAAGTAATCAAAAAGACTCTTGCTACAAATAAAGAACCGTTAAACGCACCTGTATTTTGTTCCTGTTTCGCCGACTTGAAATAAGTACGCTGGTTCTTTAAATTAAAAGAGAAAAAAAATTATTCGCACAATAATGTAGACAAAGTGTTTATACTGTCCCTTGTAAAACACCAACAATTTCTTTGCGTACGCACTTCACTGACATGAGAATATCTTCACTCACGTTATATCCAGGTATCCCTCCAAATTTGTGCTCATCCATATGTCTTTCTTCAATGACGTCTTGTATTACCATAGGTTCCACACCACCCCCATCACCTGGAAAATTTATAAAGCGGTTTAATGTCCATATAATACTTATTGCAACTAAAAAACGAATCTCATTGGCAAAATATATGAATCTGAAATTCAGTTGGCAATTAAGGGTTCGGTCATTACAGAATACTCTGGGATTTAAGGACGTGTTTAACGTTAATGCAAAACTACCAGTTGACATCAATGATATCGATACAACAAAACCCGAGATTCATGAGAGAGAGAGAGAGAGAGAGAGAGAGAGAGAGAGAGAGAGAGAGAGAGAGAGAGAGAGAGAGACAGACAGACAGACAGACAGACAGACAGACAGACAGATCTTTACATACGATTGAGGAAAAACGATTCTACTTCCTCGAACTTCTGTTGGTCATATGAAGCCTCAAGTTTCAGTTCCATGTTCATTTTCTCTGCCTCCTTCGTCATCTCCTCTGTAATCAATATTGGTCCCATAGATCCTGCTAAATAATCGGATTTGCAAGCTTCTTTCAATCTGTAGAGATTAAGAAGCTGTGGGACACGGATTGGGATTACAAGGGAACTTGGTCTCATCTTTCCTATTCCCACATCACCGACTGACTTGCGACAGTTGTCTTCAACTTCTTGTCGAGTTTTTTCATTGCCAAGTACTTCAATAACTCTGTTCCTCAAACTTCGGATAAAATGTCCGCTGTCAAGATCTTTCAGATTAATATAAACCTCGAGACCTGTAGTTTGTAGAGAGAAAAATATAATGTGGAGGTTTTGGAAGGCATTACGTATACAGTTCAATATTCGTCAAAGAATAGGTATGGCTGTCATGCACTTTTCAGGTCGTTTTACACAATTTCTGAAATTGCCCACACAAAATATATTACCATTTGATTGACAAAATATAAGTAGTTGCTATACCAATACAGCAATACCGATCCGGAGGAATATCTGAAAGATGCAAGCATCGTGTTTGATGGCAATAAGACTTACAGTTCTGATTTGAATCTGTGGTAAGAACATCGCTGCAAACGTGGCATAACTTTTAGCAACGGCTTCGCTCATCATGTACGTCATCTTAAGTTTCCTAGCCTGTTGGAAAGCCGTGTTTGTATGGCTAATCATATTCATGATCTTCTCTGAGCGTTTCTCGTCACGTCGAAGAATACAGTAGTCCATGCAGTCGGGGAAATAGTCCTTGATGAATTGTGCCAGTTGGGAATCATCATCTGCAAGGATAGGTAACCCTATGGCCATTGCTTCTAAACCGTGGAAACCATAGTCTTCATCCCGTTTTGCAAGGCAGAGATGTGATTGCTTAAGATCCTTAACGAGCTGTTCTGCGGTAGACACTTCTTTCACCTGTAACTTACAATGGCTGCCTTTCAGTTTTTGAATGATTTCACTGACTTTTTCAGCATCTATCGTATGGACACTGCACACTTCCCATGTCGGAATACCGGCATGGTTTTCATATCGGGAACGACCGGCTTTATCAACCGCTGAGGCTAGAGTTTCATAGTTATCCAGCTTCTTCAAATCCACTTTACCATAGCTTATTATGACGTGATTTCGCACTTCATTTTGCAGTTGTACTGTCTCGTTGAAGAAACATGGTCGTGGTTTTGGAAGAAGTTGGACATGCGGTATTGTTTTTAACTTGTCTGCACTTGTAATCGCTCTGTATTTATTGTCAAAATAATTGTACATGCTGGGTCCCATAGAAAATACCGCATCTGCTTTTTGTGCCATTTCAAGCATGTTATCGTCAAAGTTTGATTGCGATGGATTCGATGTTAAAGGGAGACTGTCATCTTCTGAATGTTTATGATTGATTAAATACAGCTTAGCCTCTGGAAAAATGTGTTCCTTGATGTCGGCTGCAGCCTTGCCTGTGTTGGGAGCATAGCCAACTACATAGTGGATATTTCTAAGCTTTTTCAAATCCGGATAATGGATTTCGTGATTAAGAAGCCAGTTGTGCTGGACGGGATCTTCTTCAGGGGTGGCACGTTTTTTTCTCTGGGCTTTAATTAAGGTAACGCTACAATCTTCAGCATCTTCTTTCTGGCTCTTGCTGACATCAATACTGAGTAGAGTTGAGTATACCTTAAGAACCTCGCCCACCGTAGCCTTTCTTGCACAGAAATCTTGCACCAGAGTTCTGTGATACTGTGACAAGCCCAAATGACTCTTATCCCAAGTTGTGAATACAAAGAGAGCACCAGGAGGGGGAGGCAAGGCATTTAGATCTATCAGCTCTAAACGAGCATTAGGAAAAAGGCCTTCCTGGATCTCTTCTGCGGCTCTTTCTGTAATCGATTTGTATCCCACAACATACTTCACATTCTTTAACACGTTCCGAAGTTGTGGATAGTAAATTTCATGATAGAATAACCAATGTAATGTTGGTGGATCTCTTTCAGGATTGGTGTTCTTCTTTCGTTTGGGTGGAATCAGAATGACACCTACAGCAACTGCGTCTTTCCTTTGGTCTTCACTCACATTGACATCTAGTACAGTGGAGTAGAGTTGCAATTTTTCATTTGAGTTCAGTTGCTTGTTGCAAAAATGCTCTACAATATCTTTATGACATGGTGCTGATTCGTCACCTTTTGTATTCCACGTCTCGAAAAGGAAGAGCAGAGAAGATGACTCATTGTCAGGTTCATTTTCCGGTCCGCAAACTGGTGTATTTTGACTTTGCTCATTATATCCAGTTTGAGAAGCTTGATGACCCTGGTCGTCAGAAACTGGAGATGCCATGGTACTTCTATTTAGTTTCTTCCTGGCGTTTGAATTAAGTTATCGTATGGTCTTCGCATTTAAAAGGCGAAGTGAGCGGCTGGAACTGGAAACATCTGAAGGAGCTGCAAAGTTGGTGTTGAACGAAACCATGACCCCACTCAGGCTCCATCCAGGGTATGTACAGTGACCATGGAAAAGGCCTGTAAATTAAGAAGAATGGAGAGATGTACTCACAACGATGTGAGTACATGAAGTTTGTTGTGTTGTTGAGCAAATTTGCATAATATCAAGCTCTAACCATTGCTATGGCGACAATTGTATACGAAAAGGATGTATTAGAAAGTAAAGTTTTGGGCTCCTTAAAAGGATTTGAATGATGATCTTTGACCTGTTTATCAAGCTTTGTTTGGTAACGCTGTTGTTCAAAGCACTGAACAGTGGGCGTATGATAAATGCTTCTCGTCTCAGTCAGGTCACTTCAGGTTAACTTCCAATATAGATTACGTGCGTGATAATAGGTCTTACCTTAGTTCGGGTCACCACTGTACTGTCAGGTCAACTTTGCATAGAGATTAAGTGCGTCGTGTCTGTCATGCAGTGGAACTGTTTGAAGGGAGAGATAGTCATGATTAGAACCCTTTGAACGTTGAGATTTGTTCCATCGAATCAAGAAAATCGTAACACTCCCCATGACACACAATCATTCGTTATAACATTTCCCAAATCAAACTGATTGGTCTCTTCGATTAGTGGTAATTAACAGCCAAAATGGGATCTCTTCGAAGGACAGTCTTTTGAAATAATAATGCAATCACCAGAATATCTTCACATAGTATGCACATTTTGTTGTTATCCACACTGTTACCTTCAGAAGATTAGTCAATTCAAAAGCAGTAATTCGCATCGTTGTTCATACTGTAGCAGATTGAAATCGTTCAGCACATGATCAAAACGATTTGACTTTCCGATCTTTTAAACGACGATGGCCACCCCTGACTGATGTATTTGGTCACAGTGGCTCAAAAAGTTTTGACAGCGAGGGTCAGACACTGCAGTAACTCGAGCCAAAGACAATACAAACCTGTGTAAAAACTCACGGAAAATTCAAGTCGGTCCGAAAGTTAGAAATATGGTACAATTTGCTGATACAAATATATATTAGACACATACAGGTGCCATTTGAGTCGAGCTTAGCTGTGACGGAAATGAACAAAGCTATGTTTTGTAGGAAAGTTTTACAGAAAGGAGTGCGCATAATAAATACTTCTTAGTTAGTTAAGCTACCATTTCAACAACAGGTTAACTTTGGTTGACATTAAAAGAATTTTATGCCTGGTATGCCTGGTATGCTGTGTAACTGCTTGAGAGGATAAATAGTTGTGACTGTAGAAACCCTGTCATGTTGACATTACATCTATATTGTTTATTTCTTACATTACCTATAAGAAGACTGCTCCATTTATAACCCCTAACGCACTTGGCGTATTCCTTTCTTTATGTTGGAATGACTTGTATCAGGTTTGTAAATACAGCGCCAAAAATACGGCACATATTGTTGTCATGATAGTGTTTACTGAAGTGTACATCACATAATGCCAAAAGGAAGACGAGTACCAGGAATTAAGAGAGTACTCTAGGTTTTACACTCACCAACTTACCATGCCACATAAATGTGTAGACTTATATACAGTTACTGAGAATTTGAATGATGATCCTGGGATTCAAATTTTGGTAAAACTGTAATACGCGACTTTCTCACTCAATTTTCATTTAATTTTGCAGAGACTGACTGGTCCTATGAAAAAAAAGTAAAATTAGAAATAGCCGTGTGTAAGCATCGTGTTCACTGGTCTGCATTATAAGAAAGCTGTACATTATCACCGTCTCCTCAGACGTTCGTGCCATCAAGTATTCATATACAGCTATTTATAATTTTGCCATTAACTTCACAATTTCATAGCATCCTAACACCCCACTAAAATAGGTTTTGTCGGACTGTGCAGCTGTGTTTGATTTATGCAAATTAGACACAATTCCCCTTGATGCATTCAGGTAAACCTTCAATATGTCATTCTCAGACTGGTGAGTACCTCTTCCAAATGCACTCTGAAGATAAAAATTCTATTTCAATTTGTTATGCGGCTAACCCCATTTTCACTGGATTACATTGACGCCAAGCACTATCAACGATATCGCAGGGACGACATTCAAGAGGGAGACTGGTGACAGGTATGGAGCTGTTGCGACCTGTTTATCAGAAATGGCGCTACTGACCTTTGTCCCATGTTTTTTATTCAGGCTAAACCCTGTATGGAGGGAGTACATGCTATTTGTTTGATTAGTATTCGAAATGTTATCTTTTCTATGCAGCTACGTTATAAATAATGCTGAACAACATTAAGTGTCACTAAATTCGCCGTATATTGTTTGCCTTCCCCTTATTGAAATATCAGTGGACGAAGTGTTTGCATACGATTTAGCATAGTATAGATACATTTCGGGGGAACACTCGACATCCCGATGTGCAGAAATGGCAGAGACGCATTAATTTGATATAATTATTTTCAAATTATCCTCCTTTTCTAACACTGTTAGATTGTTTTTTGAAGGATTCAATTTTTCTAAATTATGGATATCCCTAAATTACTTATAATTTGTGACGGATTACAGTTAGATCCTTCTCAAAATCAAACGATAGAACATTTTCCTCTTGTCGGTTACAGTTTGCGAGCATGAGTGTGTCCATATTGCTGTTCTGCAGGTCATGATGGTAGGGAATATTGGCCAATAGAACTACATTTCACGGTATAAAATTAAATTTAGTTCAAAACACATAGTGATTTTAATATCCGTTCCCATTCTTAACTACAAAGTATATTATATCATATAAAGAATATGAGAGCTCATACACTTATTTTTGTCGACCCTATTTTGAAACCGTTAACTCTTTAAACTTTCATTGTCATTAAAAATGCATGTATTTACAAGATTTTGCCTTTCCTTTGGCTTACAACGAGAGAAATGTTGAACATTTTCATTGTTTTATTGATTTGTATTGATGTTTGTACACTAGGCATTATGATCGCAAGTATGCCAAAGCTTTGACCTGGCATGCACAAATTAGTATCTTGAGGGAGATTAACATTGTCAAAGCTAGAGAAACTATAGTACACAATTTTATCAAAAACATGTGACATTTATACACATACATTATGCTTACTTATTTACAGACGTATCGGAATCGATATAGAATTCATGAATTATAAAGACAACAAGAGAAGAGGCATAGGCGAAGACAATGTCGGAAAGCAAGCTTACACGAAGGAAGTCTATACAAGCCAAACTTGAATTGCTGCCAATTATTGTCACGTGATTACATTGTGATATGGCTCATGTAAAGGTACACTGTCCGCCTATTACCAATACCCGTCTCTATTTATAAAACCCTTGTAAACATTGCTAACTGCGTTTGTCAATGATAATCCTAGTGACCAGGGCGCCATATATCGATAATTTTGGCCAAACTTAAAGCCAACGAAACAATCACGTGAGAGTTCCATCCTTCTGTTACACAAGAGATGTTCACTGCTGATTTTGAATCTGCAAAATAGATTCGAGCCGTATCTTTGAAAAGCCCTCTGAGGCTTCAAAGGTTTCAAAAAATAGACAGACGTGCAGGCCAGTACCAGGTCAGTACTGACTGGCTTTAGAATCCTGACAATGAAACGACTTCATTGAACATCAGGGCTTGTCCCTTACAACCTATAACCTATTGATTCATGAACAGACTGACTAGTAAACAAACGAAGTACACAAGAAGATCATGATCTGCAATGTGTGACACAGGTGAAAGTATACTAGTAGTCTGGGTCAGGGAAATGTCACAGTCAAAACTTCAAAAAGGTTTAAGACGGGATTAACTCAAACCTTTTAGGTGGCTACTCAAATATGCTACGTTATTGCATTCACAGTTATGTCTAGTGAGACCTTGGTGGCGCAATACAGTTGCTATTGCAGATAAAGTACAACATATCAACTGACAAGAATTTCCTTCGTATTTTACACAGACGAATTGAAAATTAATAGTCTAAAAATATGATATTATCATCGTAATTATTAAAAATAACATCGCAAATATGAAACACTAATATCACCGAGTTAGTATTTCATCCGGGTCGCTCAAGAGCGATAGTTTCACTAGGCGACAATTATGAAGGGCCAAACAAGGTAGATTTGATGGCCAGCTTATTAACCATCGGTAATGAAGATACAGCGATTTAAATGGTAGGAGCGGGTAAAAAAGGTTTGAAGGTCGTATAGAGAGGACTGGCTTTATAAGCTGGCCACCTTCGCCTTTTCTATACTCCTATATTGGAGTATAGTATTACAGCCCTATATTGGAGTATAGTATTACAGCCCGCCGGCTGCCTATGTCATACACAACTCATACACATACAAGGTTTTTATCGAGTGCTGCTCCTAAGAAAGATATAAGGAAGCTCAACCCGGATAAAATAATAACTCGGTATTAGTGATATAAATGTTTCATATTTACGATTTATTAGTCAACGTATTAATAACTTTGTTCATATGAATATCTTGTTTGCGTTGACTTTAGAAAAACAATACAGGTTTGGATCGATTGAACAAGATTATCAGTGTATTCGGTGATTGACATGGGAACATATTATCTACCTATTACTCCATACTTTTCTTAAAACAGTGTGGAAACGTTTGTCCATTTGTCATTCTGAGATATTTTTGGAATTTTTATACTTTTATGAGCTTCCATGTCTCTAGCTTTCTCGGAATTTTCCCAAATCACCAGTAATTAATGACAAATTACTTGTATATATCCTTCTCCAATCAACGTAACCCTTTTAAATGTTTCCTCCATTAGGTTTCAGATTGCGAGCAGGAGTCGGACTACCCTTTTCAGACTTTTTATACAGCACTTGCTGTTAATCATGGTCGTAGCGAAATATTGTACAAGGCGCCGTCAAGATTTTTGTGAATATAATAAAATGACTTAATTTGAACCCAACAATTAATAAGGTCAGAACTCTCATATAAACCCAAGACTTCTGAAACTGTGAACCTTGAGCTACAGGTATTTTACCGTTGCCTCTAGATCTGTTTACAAGATTCTGCCATTTCCGTCAGCTAACAGCGGCGTACGGAAAACGTTTGTAACGTTCCCTATACTTTGAATTCTTCTAAAATACAGACATTTCCATATTTACCAGTGAATTAATACTGTTATTTGTTCACTATTATGGTCCCAAGCTTACGCAATTTTGGTGCAAGTCCTGACGGATTTGACCTGGCAGTCTAAAATCAACCTTTCGAGGGGATTACATGTTTACATGTTACATAGTGGATAATGTTATTTAAATGATGTAAAATGTACACATACATATCCTTAGATTAGTCTCAGACTTACCGAAACGATGTAGATTTCACTAATTATCTGCAAACAGTAACGGCGGGAGACTAGACATGGGTGAAGAAAATGTCGGAAAGCTAGCTTTAGACAGAGGAAGTCCGTACAACTAGTTACGCTTGGATTCTTGCCAATTATGTTGTCACGTGGTAATAATGTCAATGGCTGATGCACAAACAAGGTTAGGGTACACTTTTTACACCGCCCATATGCATACCTGTCTATATTACGGACACAGTCGAATGATATCCCTGCTGATTAGTGCGCCACCTATCGACAACTTGCGACCAAGAGGGTAACACTGACAGACCTTGATAAACACAACTTCAACCTCCTGTACATTGGAGATGTTCACTTGATGATTTTGAGTCAATCGTGCAGTTTTACTGGTAAAGTGAATCTAAGTAATATCTTTGAAAAGTCAGCTATAAAAAGGTGAAAATATCGTCATTATATTATTCTAAAACACATACTTTATTAGTGTCAACGACACCTGGGTCACATTCGGTACAATGTAGCAGGCCAGAGAGAGTGAATCTACAACATTTTATAGTTTCTATGGGCCCTAGCTTGTAACAATCATAATGTCAAGTGCATTTGAATTGTTGGCAGCTGTTGCAATGGACACACACATATCGACACCATGCAGCCTGCTACATCAAAATTAGTGATGCAATCTACCATATACCAAGGTGAAGATGTCCTTTTGTGATACAACACTTGGTAATTCATCAAGCAGTAATATTTGAGAAAATCACTTATTATTGGCTTAAAGGTTTTTGGTTGTGTTTCTGTAAAAATATCACTAACGAAATATTCTGACTCATAGTTACAGACATTTTCACAAATTAAGTTTACACATTTGCTGTTTCATTCAAACTAATTCCCATTTACATTTTAGTGCCTAAACATCAAATACAAAGGTGTAGTTTACAGCGATTCTCAAGTTTTTGCAATTTGACCAGAGAATTCAAGAATGAGATATTTGGCATTTTTTGACCAAAAACAGCAAAAATTGTCACAAAAATACAATATTGCATGTTTTGTCACAATTTGAACATACTTAGCAAAGTTTACCCCTGGGAACATGCATATCAAGTTTCAATGGAATTGAAAGAACGATTTCAGAGAAAAGGTTTTTTTTTGACCAAAAATGGGAAAAATTGCCAAAAAAATATATGAAAATTTCACCACAATTTGAAGACACTAAACTAAATTGCCCCTAGGAGCCTGCATACCATGTTTCACAGCAATCAGAATATTTAATTCAGAGAAAATGTTTTGACCTAAAATGTGAAAAATTGCCGCAAAAATATAAATATGAAAATTTACAACAACCGACCAGAAGATCATGCCTACAAAGTCTAAAATCAATGAGACTAGCAGGTTTTTCAGAGATTTTTTACAGGAAAATTTGCTCCATAAATACAACTATAATAATTTCACCACAATTTCAACAAATCTTACTAATTAAAAGTCACTTTGAACAACCTTCATACCAAGTTGGAACCAAATCTAGTTTGTGGTTACAGAGTTTTAGCAATGTGCAGGATTTTCTTGTTTTTTACCTCTCATTTGTATGTTTTCGACACTGACATGTTCATTTGAACAAGTTCACATCTCCACCCCTGGGTGGAAGGACATACATCCGCACATATTAACATACATACAGATGCTGCAGACTTACCATATAAACTCTCTTTGGTATTTATCAAAATTATACTAAATGTGAGCTATTATAAACAGGAGTGAGGATTATGACCATTGATGGACTCTAGCATCCTGACAAAATGAACAGCCCTGTTCAACATTAAGGATTGCCTGTAAACAGATCTATTCAATGAATCAACATTTACTGTAGTCTGGAACTCAAATTGTATTTATTTATGAACACTAGCTCATGTGCAATATACCCGTAGACTTGGTTGTTTAAACCTGAAAAACAGTGTCTGATTAGACAGAATATACCAACACATGGTTGCAACCTACTTATAAATTTAATGATGCATACTCTTTTCAAATCTGACAATGTACCAATGCACACAACCATGCACACCAAAGTTTGTCTTCTGTACCATGACTTAATGTTAAGATTGAAAAAATGTAACACTTTGTGATCTTTGCTATATCTTTGAAATTGCTGTCTGTTCTAATTCGAATGATATAGGATTCAAAGCGCTCATATCTCAGGGTCTTGTAGTACACTACATGTAAAAGGATAATGCCAAGTGACTTAATTCAAAGGGTTATCTTGAGAAAGTAAACAATATAATATGGTTTATCGCACTACTCAGCTTTCTTACTTTTTCTCAAAAACTTTTATGAGATGTTCTGCTAACAAAACAACCCTTTAAATTGTGAACAATTTCTCTGTTTTATGTTTATGTCTATGACAAGCCAACAACAATCATTTTACAACAAAAGATCATTTAAAGGTTTGAGTTTATTACAACATTATATTGCAATTATTTCACATTGGTATATGCAACTCAGCAACCACAAAAACCGTGCTGGTACAAAAATGTATGAAATCAACAGTATCTTGAAAGCTACACCATATGGCCTACTTCCATTATCTCAGAATTTGGCACAGAATAATACTTGCTTGATCATTTTAAGTTAGAAAAATAAACATAGTTCTTCTTGCAGTTGCAATAATTAATTATACATTGTGTGATATATTTCTATTTTTCTATGGAGCATTATATACAGAGCATATTAAAATATTTACAAATAAATCTATGATATTAACTATCTTACATAATAATAAGCATCTGATATCAAGTGCTACTGATTATATTTATGTTAAGTACCAAAACTAGTGTTGTCTTGCCAGTTAGATAATGTTATGATGCTTTGATGTTTAAAGTGTTCTCGCCCTTGAAATCAATATAGACTGTGTTGTTGTTGTTGTTTGGACAGTGTTATTGACAGTTTTCACCCTTTCACAATAATAGTTTGGCCCAAATATATAGTTATCAATGGTAATGGTGGACTTGTCCACAGGGCATTGTGGTGAACAGGTTACAGCAATGAATACTCCATGAAGGTCTACCAGTACATTATACTCTCATTGTATACAGCATACTGTGTGGAATGGAATTGAAATTACCACAGCTGGGATGTTTTAGAGTTCATTTCAAATTGCCATAATTGCCAGTGACTTCAAGAAGGGATTACACTGGCAGCTAGCTATACAAAAACGTCCCTTCAACAATGGGGTAACATTTCTTGTACATTTTTCACAGCAGATTTGAAACATTTGGCCACTTGGTTCTAATGCCCTAAATGTGAACTCTCAGTCTGATTGTACAATAAGTATGTGCCCAGCTGTTAATAGGAAGTGCTTTTGTAAAGATGGCTGATGATCTGGTTTAAGCTTTAAGTCATTGACAATTACAGTAATGATGGCACATTCAGTAAATTTCCAAGACCCAAGCCCCCTTAATAGTCCGGCTACAGTGATGAATTCTGCTTTGATATCAGTAAATTTCACATATCCAAGCCCTTTAAAAAGGCAGGCTGTAGTCTCAGCTTCTACTTTGATGTCATGTTTCATTATAGGAAAGTGACATTGCAGTCATGGAAGTGGTTTATGAATATTCATATATCTAACTAGCAAAACTGTTTGATAATCAGCATGAAAAATGAACTGAGAAGCAATATATAATACTGCAAAGGTGTAATTTCTAACACATTGCATACCACAGATATGATAGCATAAAAGATTTCTTGTGCAATACATGTATGCTTATATTTGCAAGCACATTTCACTTCACCACAGTGCATCACATTTCAACCAGCAGAATGGTATGTGTAAAATTTCATCCATAACATCAGCAATAGTCTAACAATTTTATGATTATGCAAAATTTTGCCTTTAACGGTGGCAAAGTGACTGTTTTTAGAAACTGTTCAGGTGTCAAGAAAAGCTGAAACAAATCTATAGACACCATATTTATGTTTTAATATTGAGCGTCACAATTATTGTGTCATTTTCTTGATCCGTTCTAATTCTGTTTCAACTATGATAAAAATTTCAGTAAAAGCACAAAGCTAGTGAACTTGACCTTTTCAGGCAATTCTAATGAATGGTTATGAAATTACACGTGAACCCTTTCACAGCCACATTTTGGTACAAGCTATTGTTTTCACAATAAACTTGGACTTTAACAAAAAGGAAAATGGGGCGGGAAGGGTTAAAGAATCATTTCAATGAGTTGTGCGAAATTTAAAACATTTAACTGTAATTACTTTTGTTGTGATGTCTATAAAGTTATACCTTGATGAAGAGAAATAGGATTTTTCAACACAGCACAGATTTATACACATTCTGAAGACTCTGCGTCAAGTAGCAATACATTTACATCTCAAAATAACATTAGTAAAATATTTTTCTTTCTATATCAGTTATACTTTTCTTACTAGTCTCCAACTTTGTCAATAATATAATTTCAAAATATCCTAAAATGTGTCGCATTATGTCAAATAACTTGTAAAAAAGTTTGTTCCTTTTGTCAAAAAATATACTTCATACTTCATTTACATTTTGAAACCAGCATATACATGTATTCCCTAAATGTTATATCCTACCGGTATTTTGTGTCCTAGTATTTCTGAAAAGCATTGTATTTTGAATCTTTGAAAGACAAACATTTGTTCAACTTCCCAAACTTTCAACCACTCTCTTTCAAAATTATGAATAAAAATAGGGGGTAACAGAGTGGATTTAGGTACTTGAGAACCCAATAATTACCAAGTTTTGAAATTCAAAATGGCTGCCATCCTGTGTTATCTCTATAGGAATTATAAAATTCCTGATTTTCACAAAACTCAGCTGGTGAACATTTGTTTACCCGATAAGCTTCAAAATGAGCCACCACAAGTGGTAGATCACAAGGAAATTGTAAAAGTTTGAGAGTCTGAATATCTGTCCCCAAGGCACATTCTACCCTAAACTGTAAAAGGGATCAAGCACATACCAGCTTTTATGTGGATAATGTGAGCACATCCAATATCGTATGGATTAAACGTTTCACTACCACATTTTAGTAAAGTGCTCCCCTTTCCTGTAGTTAAGTGGGTCTGTTCGACAGAAGCATGAAGGGTGACACCTGCGGCTAAACAGAAATGGCCATGCAGAGGAATTTTAATGTCATCTGGGTTCATGTCTCTGCCTGCCTTAACCCCCTTATCTCATTAAAGTACCAAAACAAACTACTTTACATTTAGATTTATGATGGTGTATTGTTTGCATGCGATACAGGTTGCACTCACAGAAAAGTTTGGTGAATGCAAAGCAAATCAATACCACTGAAGCATATCCTCCCTTTCATGATGAATCTTAAACAATTAAGCTCGCTTTGGTTCAGGAAGACTTCCAAAGACCTCTATTAAAATGTATTATGGAGTATATAGATCGCAGATAAAGTGGTATTGTGAAAGTGTTATAGTCTGTTGTTTGGCTACACACGATAATTTCATGTACAGGTGTTCAGGGTTAAATGAGGCAATTCAAGACTTGTTGTTTGCTGAACGTTGTTACGTCTAATAATGTATAAAACGTGCTGTGTCAGTTATGTAAGTGTGGCACTTGTATAACGTAAAGATCCTTGTACAAATTTAGAGATACTTAATTTTTGTAAACTATGCTTATAAATACATTTGTTTGTCAAGGACAGATAATAGCAACGACTACATGTTCATAAAAATTACAAACGACCTCAAAAAGGAAAAAAAAACTGCAGCAAGTGAAAATGAATACAGTAAAATTAGGCCGACCAATGGGCAATACAATACTTGTTAAAAGACAGAGGTGAAACCAGGGTGAAATAAAAACACTTGCAAATCACAGAGGCTAGTCTCTGCAATTTGCAAGTGTTTTATTTCCTGCGTGGTCGGTCAGTATTTTATTGTATTTGTTTTAACAATTGCAGTATTTTACTATATTTGTTTTAACCATTGCAGTTTTTTATCCCATGCCTTTTAACAAGTATTGTATTTCCCGTTCGTCGGCCAATTTTCTACTGTATATAGTTGCTAATTGACCTCAGAGTTCAAGCTCATATATTAAAGAAAGACTTGCACTTGTCTTCAACTGAATTAAATTTTTTCAAACTTTTTCACTGGAAATACAAATGTAGCACACTTTTAATTCATTGCATTAATTAGCAAACCCTGGGGCACTGGTAATTTGTATCTGAAATATGAACATAGCCAAATGAGACCAGACAAACTATACAATATAATGCATTTACAATCTATTCATAACAATGTGAACACCAAATTGGCTTTCTTTGATCACAGTCAATCATAGCAAAATGAATCCCATTGCTTTTTTTTGTCACATACAAAATTTATCACCATGACATAAATTGTCACTCTAATTATGTTGAATTCTCTTCTGATGTTTCTGTAATAAACACACCACCCTGTACGTCTTGTTGACTAGTTGTGTCACTAGTTCCAGACACTTTGCCTTCATCAGTTCCATTGTCACTTTCCTTTCTCAGAAAATCATCCATCAGATTAGCTGTTCTCAACACATCTTCCATTTTCTTCTCTGCATCGGACTGCGGGGGCGGTATATTCACATTTTCATCCAAATTAAAGCTAACTTTGCTCTTAGATCTTGGAGTCTCTTCATCATTTTCTTCTGTTTTTGTTGTTTCATTATTTGCTTCTGACTCATCTGTCCCTGTCTGGCTGATGTCCTCTGTCTCTTGTTTTTCATCCCGGTTTTCTGATTGGTCGCCATTCTTGAGATCTGATTGGCTGCCATCAGTGCCCTGGCTCTTCTCTGGAGTTGTAGACCCACTGTCTTCCTTTGAGTTGACTTTCTCACCAGACGTGTCACTGGTTTCCTTATCAAGTTGGTCTTCTACACCATCCTTGACAGTTGTGTCCTTCTGATTGGCTGTGTCATCATCAGTTGACTTTTCACCTGGCTTCTGATTCGCTGCAACATCGTCAGCTGACTTTCCCTCTGTCTTCTCATTGGTAGTGGAGCTGTTTTGCTGTGAGCCACCATCTGTTTTCTGTTCATCTGTGATCTCACAACCCTGTGGTTCTGGTCGTTCAGTCTTTAATATTTTACTTGGAGCACTTTTAGTTTTCCTGCTCCCGGATCCCGGTCTACCTGACAGTGGTGGAGTGGGTGGTTTTCCATTGGCAGATCCTAATCTTGGTTTTGCAGTGCTCGGTTTTGGAGATTCTGTTCTGGGATCCATCTCAGGCTTCCAGGTGTAATTCCTGGCTTTCCCATTCCCTGTGGCACTTCCATTGGCAGACTCATTACTGGCTGATGCCGGCCTCTTCCCTGATGGACTTGGACTACGCCGATCTCGTGGTGATTTTTTCAGTCCTGTATCAACCTTCAACTTGGATTCCGTAGCCTTTTCAATCCTTTCCCTCGCCAGTTTTGGAATTATATTTTCCAGTGAAGGATCACTCCACACTTCCTTTGCTTTCCTGACTTCTTCTTTGAGTTTCTGTCGGTTTTCATCTTTGCGTTTCTGCTGCAGCCATTCATCGTAGCTCATCTTACTCATGGGGTTGGGTTTCCTCTTTGGCTGGTACCTTGACAACGATGGGTTACTACCATCCTGAGTTGAGCCTTTCTTCCCTGGTTTTCTGTAGACATAATCATTGTTACTTGCTAGAGTTCCATCAGGGTCCCTAACAGTCTTACTCCTTCCCCTTGGATCAGCACTTGAAGGATGTACTTTATTTTTACATTTTCTTTTAGTCTTTTTAGTGTTTGCAACAGTCTCCTCCATTTTGTTTTCTTTTCCCTGTTCTTCACTTTTCACATTCTCTTGTCCAGCAGAAGTTCCTTTTGTACTTTTCTCTGACCCTTGACCTTCCTTTGTGTCCTCAGGTGACCTTTCACCTTCCTTTACCTCTGTCTCAGAGCCTTGATTTGCCTTTCCCTTAGCATTACTTGGTTTCTTTTTCATCTTAGCAGCCATTGCTGCTTTCCTCTCTGCCTCTTTTACTTTCAGTTCTTGGAGTCTCTTATCCCTTTCAGCTTTCTGATGTTCTAGCATGGCTTCTTCAGCCGTCTTTTTCTGCCGCTGTTTCCTCCTCGTCAGAAGAGTCTCTTTCCTTGTCTTTTTGAGCCAATCTGCGTAAAGTTCCTCAGCTTCCACCATTCTTTCAATTTTCTTCTCCGTTTCTTTCTGTTCCGCTTTTTTCTCCTGTCTCTCTTTCTTCAGTTTCTCCCTCCTCTGTTTCCTGAGTAGTGCGTTCTTCTTCTTCAACCATAATAAAAGTTCAGGGTTGCCGCTGTCAGCTAGCTTGTGATCAGAGTGCTGTACTTCCCGTGGGGGTCTTGGAGAGGGAGTCTGTGGAACTCCTGGGGAAAGACATATTGGGGGTGGCGGTTTGACTTTCCGTTTGAACTTCTTTTGCCTGACAGTCACAACTCTGCGGTTGCTCTGATCAATGCTGGGATCATACCGAGGCAGTCCTAATCTGGTTGCCGGAATGTGAAGCATTGACAGAATGGTTGTTGCTTTCCGTATTTCGTCATTGTCCAGCGTTCTGCTTCGCGGCTGTGCACCGGGATAAGTGTACATTATCTTTTCCCTGGGGGATGAGTATTTCAAGATTCCTTTGTGCTGAGTTGATCTTGGTGAGCTGAGTTCCTTATCAGTTGTGTCACTGTCCAACACTGTGGAAAAAGATACCCGCTTAAATCTGAAGCTGTCATCGCCATGGTCACCAGATTCATCAATGTCTGAGCCACCATCTGATTGGCTGTCCTGACTATACGATGCAGAACTAGATGAATAATTTGTTCTCATACTGTCTCCTTCTTGGCTTATCTTCAACAGGCGCTGTTTCTAACAGAACCATGTCCTCTACTTCATCATCGTCAACATCTTCAAATTCATCATCAGAGTAGCCAGTCCCCTGTACGTCCATCTTACGGCGGTGACCCAATGCAGAAGTCACCCTTGACCCCCTCAGGTCACTATGTCTCGGTTTCCGCTCGTATCCTGCTGACCTCACACGCCGGTGTCGCGGCACCTCTGCATGTCTACCACCGGAATGGTACGAGTATCTGTTCTGGTGATGCTCTGGAGCACTGTCCGACATCCCTGATGCTGACGTTGACTGATGGGCCTCTAGAAACTGTTGCTGTAGCGATGCCTGGCTCTCAACGTACTGCTTCAGTAGCAGCTGTTGTAACTCCTGGTACTTTTTCACAAGCACCTGATCTGAGTGTGTGCGCGACGACAGTCCAATCTTTGACCTTCTGTTTTGGTCACTGTCTTCGTCATCAAGAATTGTTTTCAAAAGGTCCATACTTTCTAGTTTTGACCTTGACCTTGACATTCTGTTAAAAAAAAGACAAAATTAGAAAGTGTCAGTAAATGACAGAACAGCTGCAGAATTTAATAAACTCTTTGCTTTAATCTGGGTGGACCACATGAAGCTGCTGCCTGAGATTCCAAGCTATCACTGACTTGAGTGACACAAATTACTGCATGCACTGGTGCAATGATGCACCAACCGTAAAGCTACATTTGTATGGCATTTCCCATATGCACCATCTGTGTGCACTGATTTTTTGTTGTTTTACGGAGATTAGCTGGCAAACATCACTCAAAGTCACTTAATGTGTAGTCATCCAGATCACTTTGGTATAGTACATCAATTCTGGCTACCACAGGAACGCAAAGATACCAAGGGGGTTTGTCAATCATGTGCATGTACATGTACTTGCATTGTCTCTATTTTTCACAAAAAATGTATCATGATATAACACCCAAATGCACTGCTAGAGCATGGATGGCTATAAAATCAGGTGTAAATTAATGTAGTACGGTACCATTCTATATAGGAGAGTGCCCTCTTTTGTCCAGAAGATGTACATGTTCCTTTTAGACTATCTAACCTGGTGAGCGTGAATAACTGGACAAAATGGCAAAAAATCATGCTAGTGACCTTATAATATTTCTTTCGGAAGTTTTTATGAATCAAAAGAACCGAAATTATGTTTTTGTACTGAAAAATCGAGAGTTGTTTTATTTTGAAAGATCAGTAGAGAATAATTAACATTGTAGCTCTGACATAATATCAGTAAGCTAGAGGGTCAAATCTCAGGTCTAACAAAATTCACCTTTTTTCGTCACTTTTTTCTATTTAGTAAGAAAATTTGCGCGGTGACCCCAACTTTTTTTGCTTCTAAATCAAAGAACACTGTCTGTTTGATAGAAATTGCTGTACTTTTTAACATTTTGAAAATTATTTTGTGCATTTATATGAAGTTTATATTTTTTAAAAAGACTAATTTTACAGTTAAATGATAAATTTAGGGTCTAATATTTAATTTTTAAGACAAGACATCACATATTTTAGTTGATTGTCGTAATTCAGCTGTCCTGGCGATGCAAAAATGTGGTATGCACACTGGGATCTGTTAATCGTTTGCGATAAAATAAAGATTCTGCTGGTAAGTGCAAATTTCGCAAAATGGGAGATTTAGTGGTTTTCTGTCAATTTTGGCATGTGTTTTTTCAAAAATTTTGCATGGGTACCCCATATTTTTTCATATCTTTGCAATGTACACATAAAGATTATTTCAGAAAAGTCAACTTCAAGAATGTCCCAACATTTTTTGGAATGGTAGCGTACCTCCTTAATATGTAAAGTAAAATATTGTTGTAGACAAGTCCCTTAAAATTACTGAAAATACATAAAAATAATTACGGTAATCAGTCAAACATCTCCTTATTTATGTTGGGATGACAAATGACATTCAGTTTCACAGAAAATGAGTGTGAAATTAAAGTCCTAGAGACCCCTGACACCTCAAGTTGGTGAATGAAAGAGTGCCTTGCTGTGAATTGCAATGAAAGAGCATTTCTTAGAGATGGATAATCTTCAGAGTTGTCACTGATTGACACTTCACCTTAAATGACCTTTCATTCACCCCAGTCATCCTTGGACAATTTGAAAACTACTGAACCCATTACCGGTGATGAAATTTCTGTTTTACCGTTTTTGTTTGGCATTAAATCTTTGATTACGCGCTTTGAGCTTCAGTGCTTGCTGAGGTATGGGGTCTACATCTTGAATGGCCAAGTTATTGAAGCAATCATCGGAATAATATATTCTCAATAAGAACCAAGCCTTGCCAGAAATCCCTATGGACTCAGCAGCCATCAATCACATTTCTATTCAGGTAAGACATTCATGTAAGCATTGTATTTGTATAAGAGCTTTGCATGAATTGGTGAGTTCAGACCTCAAAGCTTTCAACTTTCAAGCTTAGAAAGTATGCCAAATATTTGAACTTTAAGGTTAAAATAAATTGGTTTCTTCTGGATGCTAACTTTATTTAACATGTCAATCTCTTCTCTGAGAAGTAATTGAAAGAGAATATTTGAACAAAGATGAGTTCTTATATCAACACTTTGAAATATTAATTTGATGTAATATCCAAAATTTGCTGATTTGAAAGCTCAAATATAGAGAAAACTTCACAAAAACATTATTACTTATATTGTACAATTTTAATGAAAAACTTAGCTCCATGGCAACATGGTGTTCTTTATAAGATGTCAAACAAGTTCTAATGGCAAAAATATCATACCGGTAGATGACTTTATTTACAATGTACTTACATTCTCAAATTCAATTTTGCAATAATGGAAAAGTCAAGTGTTATAATTGATTACGTTCTTAATTAAGGGAACATAATTAAGAGAACAGCTGTCCCTTTTCATCAGAGTCAAATTTACTTTGAAGGAACTGAGCAAATCATTATATTACTCATGTGTTGCTAAGATAGACTTTATGCAAATTTATCTTGCAAATCCCTTGGCAAATCTGACCTGATGAACAACACAGTAACTATGCTACATGGACGTTACAAGCAGAAACATGGCTTTCATCATCCCTATGTTTACAATCTCTTTTAGTTTACATGCCAGAGTTGAAATTCACATTCTCTGATATCTCGGTCCATTAGTGCAGTAGCACGGCAAATCTGAGTTGAAAGTGATGTTTATCTCTTGAAAAAATCTCCAGATATTTTTAGCAAAAGTCCTCAATCTGACAAAAATAATAAAAAGGTCAGTAAACTGTGAATGTTGAATATTTTGCTCCGAATCACAGTCTTATACACAGGTCTATTAGCATACGGATCAGGACAATAACATAATGTTTTAGGGGGAGGAGGAGGATAAGAATAAATGGAATAAAGCTTGAACTATCACAAACAATATAAGAAGATGATCATTTACATAATATTGGTACACTTCCATAATTGCTTATACAGATTTGTAAATAATATTTGGCACGTACAGAACAAAAACTGTAATTTTTCTGAACTGAACTTGTATGTGTAAAATTGTTACTCTTTGCAAATCCTTCTGAATGACAACAGAGCTGAACTCGCATGATTATATATTGGTTGGGTGAATTACAACTGCAAATTTTCTGAAAGGCCATTGTGGGTATTGATTTAAATGGACCATCTCTACATCAATATCTTACCAAGTATCAGGGTTTTCCACAAGGGGATTTTCAGGGGTTGGCTATACCCATCTCATTTTGGAACAATCTTTTCATATGTTAGTAGCTGTACAAAATAATAAATTTTCACAATAAAAGTATATACTGTACAAATTATGTATTGTTATGTACGTTGGCTGTCTCTGCTTTTCCTATCTGTGAAGAACACCGCATACAATCATTTTCCTGTAATTTGTCCTATCCATATGTGAATTTGACATCAAATTACACAGACATCTGTTGTATGTGTTTTCATTATAATAGCATTTTAATATACAAAATACTTTTATTGAGCCTTTTGACTTTGACATCATTATATAAATACAGGAATCGAGGGTCTTCTCTGTAAAATCTACTAGCAAAAGCTTGAAAACGATCAGAAAATTTTCATCAAAACTGTTACAAATAATGGCTCAATAACACTGTATGGGGAGAGTTACTGTAAATTATCTTCTAGTAATTCCTGTCTTAAGCTATGACCAGCATGCAATGGTACAACCCAATGGATGTCAACTTTTTGGCTGGATGAATGTGAACACAAATGGGGATGACACCGCTCATTAAGAACTGCAAAGCTTTCACAGGCAATGGCCAGGTAATAGATGAACGACTCAATTGATTGAACAGTTATGTATTTAGGAGAACAATCTAGCCAAACTGAGTACGATAGCGTTTCCATGCCTACAAGGCACTTCAATAATTGGGGTGACGGAGTAACCTAATAAGGCAGTACAAATTTCCTATTTGTACGTTCTGTAGTAATCTAATATTGACACTATTGAATACAGCCATGAATTGGCGGAGAATATCTGAAAATTTATTCAAAGCAATCTTTTTGTCCTTAAAACATCAAATGGATAAGAAATTGGGTAAAAATCATTTGCATTTCCTTGAAAATTTTACCGACAATTATTCTGATGGAGAAAAATCTACAAAATTAGAATGTTTACAAATTAACATTTACTGAGAACACATATAGAATTTTGATTTTGCAGTCCAATTATCCTGGCTCAAACACAGAAAATATACCAGAAAGTAGCCTGTTTCTATCATGGAAATTCTCACATCAAGCAATTAGTTTGTTGTTATGTACAGACCACTTTCCAGCTTTACGACGTATTTGACAATTTAATTATTTCTTTCCTCAATTTACCGGTAAAAATGTAATCTGATAAGATTACGGCAGCCATTCACCTAATTTCATTATAATCGGAACTATTGATGGTCGTGACTGCAATTTATGTCAAACATTTATAAGTAATTGCTCTTGAGAAGTGGTATTGAAAGAAATCATGAATTTTATGAGAGCAGTAAGTTGTTTGATTTTACTCAATGTAATTTATGTCTTTCTCACACTGTTTTGTTTTGTCATGCATAAATGCCTGATCTGTGATACATCCTCCATGAAAAGACTGACAACAATGAATACCTGCTAAGAAATATCTGAGCATTCATTTTTTTTTACTGTGATCTGTCTTACAGCTACAATTTGTATTCAAAATTGTAGACAGCGGTGAATGTCACTGCAACTGTGTGCTTTTCATGAAATAAATGATTGCTGTAAATTTTCTCACTTAACATTGCAATGAGAATGGATGATACACAGAAAATAGCTGTTGAGTGTTATGCATCATGATATAGATACATGACATTTTACACAGATTCCTCTCCTTTGTTTAAAATAATTCTCATCAATGATCAATATGGTTTGATTACTTTAATATTCCCTCATTAAGGGATGATTCTGAGATTTATCTTTTTCATTTTCATGTCTGATGTGACTATGTATGAGTGTACATTGTTGTCATGGTTACCTGTACATTTAAATATTGACTTTGAATTTGGCATTTTAATTAAAAAATATTAATGTGCAATACAATGGATTCAGCTGTTTTGCCAGTTGAGACCCAATGTCACAACTCTAGCTTAACCCCAATTAAACCACTGAAAGAATTGGATTTTGCCATTGTGTGCTGGTAGTGGTGTGTGTATGAGAGAGAGAGAGAGAGAGAGAGAGAGAGAGAGAGAGAGAGAGAGAGAGAGAGAGAAGTGGGGAGGGAGGGAGAGAAAGGAAGGGAGGGAGGAGAGTGTGTATGATTACGTACATGGTATTTGGTAAAATCATATTGCAATTACATGTACAGATCTAAGAAATGTGGGTTGCCATCACACGTGGGGTGTGGTATGTAATTCTGAGGAATTGGTGAATCTACATGTTGAGAATTAAGCCACAAACATCACCAGATTCCATGTTGTTTTGGCTTTATGACACTAAGGTATAAGATTAACATTCTCATAATTTTTTGGTACGTTCAGACTGACGAGTTTGCGTCGGCCCAGGTCCCGACCAGGGCCGGGGCCGACGTAAAAAACCAATGTGGACACGCTGAGTCGGCCCTGGGCCGACTCAGTTTGGTCCCGGTTAGAAGGGGGGGTTCAGGGCCGACTCAGGGCCGACGCAAAATTTGGTCCGATGCAAATCGCCAGTGTGGACACGTTACGTCGGCCCTGGTCCCAGTTGACCAGGCCTCCGCTATGGATCGAAGTTGAACTAGTCACCCTATTCGCACAAAACAAACGACGTTTGAAACTAAAGTTTACACCTATCGAAAGTTTTTAATCCAGCCTTTACATTTTAATATCATCCCGTGTACGCTGAACTTCCCACCAACCTTTGTTCCGCAAACGAGACCATGTCATTCGATTCCACAGTGCACGTAATAGACTAGACAGGCATGTCAAAAATGCCGCGCACTGGTTATTTCTCCACCGCGGTCTTATATATACCATATGCTCATCCAATAAATAGTGAAGATCTCTCCGATGATTAAAAGGGTGAGTGGTAGTCATATTTGCCCTTCTTGTGCGTAAAAACACAGGAAAATCATGAACAGTTGAAACCGCGTGCCATATTCAAATGCGCCATTTTGAACTTTGACAGGTCAGAGGTCACAAAGGAAGGTAAAGTTACGTCGGCCCTAATTCTGGTACCGGTAGGTGTGGACACGGACCAAATTTAATCCAAAAGGACAATTATTTTGCGTCGGCCCAAATTTCAGTTGGGTTGCCAGTGTGAACAAGATATTTGACATCCTTGAAACACACTTGATATCTGTATACATGTATTTATAAATTATATATGTCTATGACATGAATCTTGCTGAATATTTAAACTGCACAATTTCAATATGTCAATGCCAACTTAAATGAATGTGTGGTGGTGCAGAACAACACTATGACACAAAGGTAAAATGAAATACATGTATGCAATGGTAGCACAGTAACATGAAAAGTGTAAGCTTAACCCTTTCAGGCCTGACTTTTTAGTAATTTTCCAAGGGTTTAATGAGAGTGAAAGGGTTAATTAATCAATCAAAGATAAATAAATGAATTATACACATCAGCTTGCGTTTCCATGATCATGGAAGTGCAACAACTCTGAAACTAAGGAATTACCAGAGTCATTCATTTTCAGGCAAGTTTTAGCTAGATTTCTGTATAGTTTAATTAACCTTTTTAACACCATGGTTTGTCCCAATTAAAATGTTTTCAGTGTTTTAAGTTCTGACCTCAACAGAGGTAAGGGGGGGGGGGGAGCTGTCACGTCAGAGGGGGTCTCATTTGCAACCCTCCTATATTTTACAATTATCACAGTTGATTCTATCAACTTTTTTCACGCCCAATTCCATCCTGTTGAAAACAGTAAGTATGAAGATGAAAGCAAATTTCACAACGAATAGAAATATGGTAACCAGTCCTGACCAACCATACCATCTGGTATTGTACGTGAGTGATTAAGAAACTTTAGATGTCACTTTTCAGGTATACCATATGTCACACATCGTGGATGTACCAGAAAGAATTACCCTGGCTGCCAGATGAAGGGATGCACCTGTAGGGAAAGGTGTGTCGGTGTTGATCGACCTGCGAAATGCCTCTACATTTTCCTTCGATCGTAATAAATAGGACGCTTCTAAAATATTCAGGTCATACTGTGCGATGTGCATGGGTACACCGTAGTCCGTAATGATGTCAATCGATTTACCGCTATCATGATATCAACGTAGCCTCATTTAGCCTTCGGTATCATTCAAATGTAAATGTATGGATTATAGACGATCAGATATCAGATCCATCTCATTGAACGTCAAAATTTGATGAAGGCGTCTCATCACAATCATGCAAAGCTTACGTGAGATTTTGCTTGCAATTATAGTCATATTCAGTAGATTTAATATTCTTGACAGTTGTGAGTCGGTGACTCGATCGTGCCGCCATGGTCAGGGCTTGTGGTAATGACTATTAGGTTGCAAGTTTGGCTCATGTGGGAGTTTCACCAACATGTTGTTGCAGCAGAACTATCGTCAAATTCCTGAACAAGTCTACATTATTATGACTTGTGGTGGTAAAATTTGTTGGAAATACAGCACACAATGAATTGTTGTCGTACACTGTAAGTATTGGGATCATAGTATTAGTAGGGTATGTCGGTTGTCCCGCATGAAACAATGTTGTTGCCTCGAGATTTGGCTATTTTACAAGTCTTGTTGCGTCTGTCTGTGCACTTTGAGAACAATGTCGGACTCATTTCATAGAGATACGATACTTTGCTAAAACAGGGCGCAGCGGCAAATTTCGGAAACCAGATTGTGATCCACTCCAGAAATGGGTCAGGCCACTTGCAATGTGTTGATGAAGGCGGCTAGTAATCGTGTGGAGCTGTTACAAATAACACACCTACCTTCATGATACATTAGATCACAAATGAAACTCTATATTCCAACCCGACGCGACGCCTATATTTCCACGCTTCAGCACTTTCGTCGGATTTGGGACTGTCACCTAAGTCTCTCACATCGTCTGGCTTGTCGATAAAGACGATCAATCGTAATATAATACTTGTAAAACTAATAGAGTTATGTACGCAGGCCTCGTTGTCACCCTAAACACGGGAAATCCGCAACGGGAACCCAAACAATGGTCAACAAAATTTGCATAATGTAAGCTGTTGAATATACTGTCCGCACCGTTTACAATCGTTCAAATCAATTGTCCATCATTAATTTTTATAGCTTTCAATGTTTGACATTAAATTTTCATTTTTCAAAAGCTAGAAACTGCAGATATTATTATTGCATCATAATGTGCCTCTAGGAAGAACTTAATATGTACAATAGGCAATATTCGCTCCAGCATGAGAGAGACATTTTCAGTGGGAGTGTAATAGAATAGCCAATTATCTTTTTCGTTACCAAGCAGGAGCTGGGCAAAACTATATTTGAGTGGTGACTCGAATGAGGGACGAGATGTTGTAATTTGTACAAAATATTTTCTGCTAAGATGCGTTAGCCAATATAGGACATCTCAAGAATTTTTTAGAAATACCCTTATGCTCCAGACATCAAAGAAAATCGGCAATTTCTGCTATGATTAGAAGGGAATAGCCTCTCAAATACACCACCCCTGTTAATAGTGGTAGCACCCAAGAAGCGTATATAGAAACCATAATCGGCGAGTAATGTCCGACGCGTATTTGGTGTGAGCTTGCTACGAGATTAACCGAAAATAAGGCATATTATAGATGAACGGAGACATTTCGTAAACTGTACGGGACACAGACAGGTACGTAATGACATCAAGCTTATTTTGGCCCCGTCATGGTGTATACCATTTACGGACAGACTCAATATAAACAACTAAACGACGAGCTGAGATTTTCAAAACACATGCAACAGGAAGCTTGTGGTATGTGTGTATGTTTGCTTATGTACGAAGTGCCAAGGGAGTTTTAGCATGATATTACTGACTAATCCAAGCGATGTCGTTACTCGAATTATAAGCCCTTAATATCTTGATCAGCTGAAGATCCGAAGGGAAGACGTGACATATGTTTGAAACAACATGGCAGTTTGGCGTGCGAAGTTATGCGTACAGCATTTTCAGACCAAGTGCAATTTTTTCAGTCCACGAACTACTGCCACGACAATAATGTTTTCATCGAATTGTTCAGCATGTTTGGCTAACTTGCAACACAATCATACTTGCATGAAAATGCGTCGACTAGATATTTGTGAATTCAACGTCACCTTATGGCATAATAAAAAAATTCTGAATTTAATTTTTTTTTTGACGAAATCTTTGACCAATAGAGCTATATATGGGTGCTCCGTTCACACCAGTGAAATCAGCATATTCTTTATTTGTAGATCCGCAAGATTTATGTTCCCTCGAATATTTTCCTGTGTAATTTAAAGAACATAATTTGAAATTCTTAAGGAAGCTACATGGATTATAGGCATACAATCACCATTATCTGTATCTTTTTGCTCAAGTTTTTTTTATAAGATTGTTTGAAATCGAATGCATCATATAAATAATACCTACTGGAATGTGACCTGGGACAGAACATTTTCGAAACTTAGAATTTAACAACTATAAATGGCCACTGCAAATATAAACCTAAGTGCCTGAATTTAATCGAGCAAATCCATCACCAGGGATTGAAATAGTGACATTTTAAAACAATATAGAGCTTATTTATTAAATAATGGGAATCCAAAATATCTCTCTGGAGATTGGATATCTTTTTGGTAAGTCAAATGCAAAAAGACACAGCTAGTGGGGCTTTAACCTAGAAGGTTAGTTTTTCATGCATTCTACTTTCTGATTTCTCTGGTGAAATCACTTTTCTATTATTCCCAGATTATTATTCTTGTGAATGTCTGCAGTACAAATGTGGTTAATCTCAAGTTGCACATTCTAGAATTTTTCCATAATAGTAATTTTTGCCTTATTTTTTTCAAAAGTGCCAAAGCGAAGATTCTTTTGATTTCTCTGTTATGGTTGTATGGTATAATAACTAAAAAGAAACTGAACAAAAGAGACTTTTTGTTTTGCCACATATAAAACCCTCTACACAAAAGATAACAACTTTATCACTGTACACTTCATTTTGCAGCTAGTATGGCGTACGGATCATCAACACACAGGTCCCGTTCCTACTATGAGGAACCATCGGTACAGATGACGCGGGAAGAACGAGAAACCCTGTATCCGGACAAATCAGTCCATTTCACAGCATTTTCACCCAGGCCAATCAAGAAACTCACTGAGAAAAGAGCACCCAAGACATTGGCTAATATTGAAATGAATCATAAATTGCGTACAAGTATACCGGAATCAACAAAAGTGGAAACATCGGCGCCGTATAAGCAGTGGTTGCACGCTGGTCGACGAGAACCGCCGTTTCCACCTCGTTGGGACGGCGATTACAACAGCAATGTATGGAGAAACTTCAGTCTTTCACAGAGTGTAAAGTTTGATAGTAAAGGACGAAATATTACCGAAGTCATCGCGTCCATGTATCCAATCAGAATTCCTCCCCACTCGGAGTTGGGTGATTATAATTACGCAAAATTTCTAGCGGAAGTCCCCATTATTCGCGACGGTAAAAGATGCAATATTGCAATCTCTAAATCAGAGTTGAATCTTGAGGAGTTCCAGAAATTGAAAGTTCGCAGTGAAACCAGAGTTCCTCCACTGGATCAACAAGGACACATACGCCCTCCAACAAAGTTCAGGCGCTACGAACATCGATACGTACCAACTCCAGAGACTACAACTGATCAGTTGCGCAAAATGACGCAAACTGAACGGGAAATTGAAAGAAACCTCCTGGGGACTCGTCAAAAGCCTCATTATCCAAGAATATGGAAATTAAGCTTTAAGTCGAATAACCCAGAATACGAGAAAGTTCGTCAAGAAGTGGAGGAAAGAAAGCAAGGCGTGAAGAAACCTCAAATAATTTTCTATCAGCAAATTAGATAGTTAATTAATTATCAATGAAGTGAAAATGCATTAAGGTAGAATGCGCCTCGGGAACAAATATTTGGCTTTCAAATTTTTCAATAATTTTCAGGTAAACTGCTGGTTGGGTTTTAATGTAAAGCTCTTGGAGGAAGAAAAAGTAACCATAGTATTTTGAAAATTAAAAATTTATTTTTTTCCATTTACTTAACACAGCGATGGTAGCCATTTTGAATTCAAACACCTGGTTATTATTAGGTAATAGTTCCTTAGTACCAAGTTTTGTACAGTGACCCCTGATTTTAATTCTTCTCTTCGCAAGAAAGTGATTGAAAGTTTTATCAAGAAAGGTTTCAGCAAAATTCTTGCATTCTAAGGGGCATACTACATTAATGCACTTTCATATCAAAAACTTTACCATGCAAAATAATAAAAATATTGTTAATGTTTGGGGAGGGGGATTGAAAGTTGTGTAATCACCAGGAGCACAATATGAAAAAAGCAATCATGATGTTTATATTTTCAGACTGTTATTGTTTTTGTTGTTTTAAGTCGCTGACTGTAAAATATTATTCAGTAACTGTTCTGTCCCCAACTAATCAGTCATACCAATCAACTAGACGTCAGTCTCAGAAATACCAATCAACTAGACGTCAGTCATACCAATCAACTAGACGTCAGTCATACCAATCAACTAGACATCAGTCATACCAATCAACTAGATGTCAGTCGCAGAAATTCCACGTTAATGCTCTATATTTTGTCTTTTTAATCAAACCTTATCTCTATATCACTTACCACCATAGTTACAAAAGTGAAAAATTGGTCCTTGATTTAACCCTGAAGAATATGCTTGGGTCTCGTACAAATGATACAAAACTGATAAAAATGAAATTTTAGAAGGCTACCAATTTTATAGGGCAGCTTTGGAGACAATCACTCGTCATAGCAGCTGCCACTCACTAGATACTGTTTATGCCATGGCGAATGTTTTAAAGTTTGATATTTTGGTAAAAAGTGATAGTGGCAAATGTATATCCCCATGTCTCACAGTGATCAGTGCTGTCACCCCCATTGCAAAGTAAGCAGGTCCATCTTTTACACCTAAAATAATGGGGCTTAACCACATTGCAGTGACAACAAAGGTTGGTCAAATGTATTAACCATAACAAGTGTCTGTTTAGTTGAAGTTGATGCTGCCGTCATGACGTCAATATTCAGGTTGTCTGTTTGTTCTAACAGGTTTGCCACCAAAGGCACTTGTGTAAATCCAGAAATGTGTAAATATAAGCATGCACAATAGGTTAGATATCATTCAAATAATATGCTTGATTCCATATAAAAGTGGATTGTCTGCGTACACATCACCATAATGTCAGGAAGTCTAATGTGTACAAATCATTCAAGGATTATCTGTAAATCTGTTAGAAACTACTGGCTACAATGTTGGATTACAAAGTGGATTGAGAGATTTGAAATAGTTTACACAGGTCATTCAAGGTCAAAGTGTAGCTTGGATACACCAGCAACAGTGAGATATGAATCTCTCAGTCCAAACAATGAACTCTCTATCTGCTTTGACAATGAGAATATTGAAATTTATCAATTGTAAATATTTTCTGGCAGCCATGAAATAATTAATCACAAATCAGATATATCAATATATCAACAATAATATCCTGATTTTAATCATGAAAATAATTAATAATTTGTAAATCCCTGAAATGTATGTGTCGCCATGACTATTGCAAAATCATGTGTTTTTGTATTCAGAATTAAATTTGCTAGCTTTTAATGCATAGATTTTTATTTTTAAAATCAATTTAAAGTCACAGTGAAGTACATTTGGTGTTGTAATTTGTATTATGAGATTTAACAAACACTGTTTTAATCCGTCTTTGTTCAGTGACAGCAATCAATGGAAGACAAGGCAGGTATGGAAGACTGCGGAAAAATACCTGCTGTGACTGAAGGTTCTTTGTTAGTTTCTAGGCGTACATAAAATGGTTTACTAAATGCTGGAGTGTAGAGGGATAGAAGTTCTGTGCGTCAGTGTGTTTCCAGGTTATGAAATGATTGCTGTAAAACTTGTTAATTTGCTAAACACAGAGTCTGACATCACAGTTATTTGCTGTTATCCTATATGTAAAGTGTATTGTATGGTGTAACTTTGTCCCAGTCTTTCTCAGAAAAAGGGGGGTTTTCCTAGAGGGCCTCCCGTAGCTCTTTAATGAGACTGGGCCCCCTAGGACTATATTGATTTGCAAAACTGTTCAATGAGGGTCCAGTGTACTTGAGAGTGAATCCACTTTGACAATATTGGTCAAGTACTTAAATGATCCAATCTTACCAACTGTTTAGTACATTTCAACTTAATCTGTAAAATTGAATCATTGCATCTGTCAATCCATGCCAGTTCCAATTGTTTTACATTCTAAATGGGTATACACCATGTTTCTTATTTCACATATCATTTTTAACTTGTATTTATTTCAGTATACATGTATCTTAACCAGCAACAACATTACAGTGTTGTTTTGAAATATGTTCTCCAACTCTGCAGCATTATAGTTGAGTTAACTTTTGTAAGCCTTCACATGATTGGTCAGATGAACTTTTTCAGTTTCTGATTGGTTAATGAGTTTCTGCTTTGAAGGGTGAGTCCATGGTACTATGTCAGATTTTGAGCATACAACCTAAATGTTCACTTTTATGGCATTATTGTGTTTTGGTTATTCTTTTGTTTCGCATGAAAAATTTATCATCACTATTCTCTTTAATTTATCATCGTCAATTTGTCATTGAACCTGTCCACCCCTATTTCCTTTTAAACATGTCCACAATCACCATTGATAACAATGGGTTTGGGCTAAACCATGGCTGTGAAAGGGTTAAAGCAGTACTTATTTTATCAAAGTATTAATGTTTTAACCCGTTTGCAGGGAAAGTTTGGAATAGCCTGACTGCTTTCTTGGGCCATTGAAGTTGGGACCACAACACTTTGGAATGGGGATGAAAAAGCCACATTTACATGTATGGTGTTTCAGTGGTTGGAATTCATGTAAATCACTTTTATCATTCGAAACTAAAACAAATAACCAAAACACAAAAATGGTTACATGTACATTGTGGTTTTAATGTCAAGGTAAATCTTCTTGACAATCAAATGAAAATTTTTGCAGAATCAGTGAATTTAAATAATTCAGAATTTCTGTTTTGTTAGATGAATTTTGTAGATGAACTTATGCCTGTATGTGACAACTGTAATTTTGTTAATAACAGTTTGGGATAACTAACTCACTGTGTGGTCTTTTTCAAGATGTTTTTTTGCAGGAAATGAATTTTTCTTAAGTAGTAATGAATGCAATTAGATAACGTAGATGAAATCACTGTATGTATAATGATGACAATCACCAATTCTTAAACAAGTAGAGGATTTATTTTTAATGCAGACTTACTTTTAGCTAGGATAAAATCAGTAGTTTTGTGTATCTTGTCATTGCATGCTTTGTGACAGCATTCACATCATATACATCAACACACTTCAATTGTGAAATATTGATTTGTCCATCAAAGAAAAATTGATCTAAACAGTCTACCTTCCCTGGCTGATAGATTTCTGAGATATGTGGTACATCATGTGACATGTTAAATCCATGAAATACTGAAATTTAGATATTAAAGAGGCACTCCCAATCGGTAACATTTTTAAAACACATTTTTTTAATGCCAACGGTCGATATTTGACGTGGCGACTGCGCGCGGATCGCGAGATATCGATAAAAACATATCATTTCCCGAGCGTATTTTTCACATCCCGAAGTTTTACGATGGTTTCTGATTATGACGCGAAACCCCCGAAGGTTTGTTGTTGTGCTGATTGACGATATTCTAGGGAGTCCATAATAAGTTCGAACGACGCAATTTTACCTCCCACTGCGAAGACTTTATATACAGCATTATGCCTTTACCACAAGTCAGTTTTTGAAAACTTCTTCTAATAGCTTTTGTCGTTTTCATTATTCTAAATCAGTTGTATTATATTTTTAACCAATACCACATAAACATAAGTTTTTACGTGTTAAATATTAGCCGCCTCCGATGACTACATTTTGTCGTCTGCCACACAGTACATGTGGTTCGCCGCGCGCGTGGTATGCGTCTATGCATACCACGCGGTGGCCGCTATGTATCAACCGCACGTAACTGGGCTAGTCACCTATGCGAATTCTGGTGGAATCAGCAAAAATTGTTTTTCGTTTTATCACCAAGTCAGTAAGACTCAGCTTTCTCCCACAGGGCATGACCGATCACCGCGGCAAGTGGTACTGTGGCGTACAGCAGCGTCAGTGTAGACTCGTACTCCATAGCTTAGTTGAAAATGGCCCCAGTGCCGAACGTTCGATGTTCGGAAGCTGAATTTAGGTGGGCCACCGGAATTCAAACTTTTACTTTTTTGAAGACATGTTTTTATCGATATCTCGCGATCCGCGCGCAGTCGCCACGTCAAATATCGACCGTTGGCACTAAAAAATGTGTTTTAAAAATGTTACCAAATGGGAGTGCCACTTTAAGCAGTTCAAAGTTTATCAACTGAATACAATATTTAGCTAAAATTGCCTGAAAGGATCTGTCGTTTAAAGGACACTTGGTACGTACAATCTCAAAAATATAACATAATGGACTTGGAGTAGGATTATGAATCTCTCAGTGCTTCCTGCTGGAGCAACAATCCATTCACAGACACATCACCATTGAATGAAATTTGTAGTTTGGATAGAAAATATTGTTTTCTTAAAAATTAACGTTTTGGAGAAAACATAAAATATGTGTAAAGCAATCTATCATGAGAATACAAGAATGAAAAGCCATGATGTTATAAATATGAACTTACAATATTTTGTAATATTGATGGTTGTGTTGATTTGAATTGTTGCACAGTATTCAAAAGCTGATTGGAACTGTCATAAAGCATGCAATTTTTAAATAACCAATCAATTTACAGAACGTGTTTGTATAGTCCATCATGCCTCTTGTGGAATTTTATCCCAGGGAAATATAATCCTGCATTTACAAAAATTGTTTTTTTTTTTTTTTTCTAATGTCAAAATCATATTGTACAAATTTCAATCATAGGAGAAGGCTGCATTGTCATACTTACAATGAACTTTCTTATCGAACTTATCATGTTACAAATCACCTGAATTCAATTTTTTTGCCTGTCAGTAAAAATCATTATCAAGGCAAAAAGGAATTGTGTAGATTGGACAATGCAGCATAAATTTGAAATATATAAATGTTTTAAATTTGTTTTCATCTCTGTGAAAAAGTTGTAATTGATTTTAAATAAATGATATACTTACTGTGCTATCATCACTGTGTTTCATGATTTGTGGTCGTTGGTTCAATATTGCTGTAACATCAACTTTGTATTGCAAGTTTAAATAGCTATCAAACTTTGAAGTTTGGCAAGGAACTTTCTTGAACACACTGAGCAGTTTCCACAAAGTCTGTCAAAGGGCCATGCTTGATGAGTAATGACAATCGGTCAGTTTTCGTATTTTATTAGTTTTACTAAGTGAATGCAATAATTTTGCTCTTCAATGCTGAGATCCATGGCTATAATGTTAATCAAATTGCTGACATGTACAACAGCTGTTGCTAACTATTTCTCAAATCACATCTCAGCATGGCTGGTAATTTTACTAATGGACCACTTATCCACTCTAAGCTGTGACTCCCATTAGCTTACACTGTCTGGTTGTTTCTTCCTGGAGATATAAAAATTTCCGTGCCTTTGTTGGACAGTCTGTTACCATGTAGCTGTAGTGCACAATATGTTGTGATTGTTAGATGGTTGACTTAACTAACACGGATCAAGGTGATTGCACCTGATAACAAATACATGTGCCATACATGTGATATTTGACGTAAAAGATAGGATATAATTGTATTGATATTATGAAGGGATTGAAAAGGAGTCTATAGGGGCATGCACTGAACATTAGTGAACACTAATTATTTCCATGAAGCTATCTCAGTGTGTGATTTGTCTTATTATGAACAATCACTCTGGTCTGTGCCTTGTTTTCCAATCTGTCCTCTCACTCTCCAGTCAGTGACCTAATGCACACGTCTGGTCCTAATTGGTCATTCTAAGTAACCATATACTTTATGACACACGTACGCACATTCCATTGTTTCTTTAGACACATGCAGGTGCACACCAATCAGAGTGCACTCATTTTAACCCTGAGGCTTTCACCACCATGGTTTGTCCCAAACCCATTGTTATCAATGATGATTGTGGACCTGTTTACAGGGAATTGGGGGTGAACAGGTTAAGACAAATTCAGTCCACAGAAGTTATAGTGATCAGCCACTTCCAGTTAACATATACACAATGATATGAAGCAATCCCGGTCACTTGTGATCAATTTTTGACCATAACAGGTCTATATGAAGCAATCGAGGGTGGTTATAATTTATACTGACGATGAACTTGTGTAAATATATTTGTTTTTGCTGCCTGTATATCTAGTATTTGACTTATATTAGTACCTCAGTGTCGTTTGACCTTTGTTAGCCAACAAAGAGTGCCATCAGTCCGTGCTACCACAGAAACGCTAGTTATACGTAGGCTAGACAGAACTCTGAGATCATGAACTTACTATAAGGCCTCTGAATTTCAGAATACCTTCAAAATTAATCGTAGTTACAAACAGGCGAATTCTGACAGCCACTATTGATTCATTTGAGTTGCCTTTGCTGAGAAAAACAAAAGATATCTTGTTGCTAGGGCGACAAAACATTTGATGAGGTCAAAGGTCAGATTCCACAATGAATTGACACCTGATCAAAGGTCATACACTTATACTGGAACCATGTTGCAAACACCTATAAAGCCATACATATTTGCTGAGACTGAATTCTGTTCAGCCCTATACAGTAGACACTGCTATCTGTGGTTCAACATTTATATGAAAAGTGATTTTTCTTTAACAAGATCAATACAGGAGTCAGTTTTTCAGGTCAAAAGTTGTTTTTATTGCCCTTGAAAGCAAGAAAGGTGGCTACATTCCTCTAAACATGGTGAAAGCTATCATCATAATAACTCAATTATAGTCACAATTACAACACTCATCTGCAATAAACAAACTATGGCAAAACAGCCTAAAATACATATGCTTGAAGCTAATATAGAATAATATTTCTCTAGTACTAAACTTTCAAAAAAATACAGATGCAAAAATTTAACGTGTGTGTGTATGTTTGTGTGTGTGTGTGTGTGAGAGAGAGAGAGAGAGAGAGAGAGAGAGAATGCACTGCCTATGAATTAGAGGGGACATCTGCAGTGCATTGGAACTTATAATGTTATAGGTTACTGTGATTCATGTACCTACCTCATAGACACTGATTGGTCAAACAAATGTATACAGAAAATGACCAATCACAGGCAGGCTTGCAAGACTGCTCAGATTCAGTCATTGGAGAGCCACAGTGTATTTTAAGTGAACTTCACTGGCAAGGTTTGCTGAGCACAGCTGATGAGATTGAGAACCAATCACGAATCGTTAATTCAGAAATAGCCAATCAGAGGCTTTCTTCTGTTGACCACTGAAGGCCAATAAAAAGTGACAGAGTTCATAACTGCAGAAAACTATGATCAACAAAAAAGTTTTTCTTTGTAGATCTGTTATAATTATACTAGTGGTAAACAATTTATGTATGCATTGTTCTGGCAAAAAAAAAAACATGTTTTAACATGTCTCCACAGTATCTTAAAATCATGATAGATACATATAAGTTTTCTTCTATGAAATTACTTAAAAGTACTGCTTTTTAAAAAATACACATTTCAGTCACATTTCTATTGATGTATTTTTTTCTCCTTGGGGGAAAAAGATCAAAATTCTGTTGAGGTATTTGTGGTCTCTATGAAAGAACGATGCTGTAAAAATCATTTACTTTTCGGATTTTAAATTCAACAAAAGTGTTTGAAAATCTTGACAAGTAGTCGGTAGAGCCTTGTTCATGAGGTAATGTCTAGAAGATCAAGTTAACATCAAACATCGAATAAATCTTTCCTTATTCAAAATACTTGGATACAACTCTATTGTAATGAAAAGAATGGTACAGTTCCTAAAGAAAAGTGGGCCCAATGTTCCATATAAAAACAACAGAGTTTTCTTAGGGGGTCCTCCCATAGCTTTTTGAAGCAAGTGGACCCTCTAGGACTATGTTGGTTTGTAAAATTTTGCAGTGTGGCCCAGTTATCTTTAGTCTTGCCTATGTTTACGCCAATGCCTATACCAAAACACTACAATTCCGCTGAAGTTTTGTCAGAAAAGCAAATTATTCAATCAAAGTGTTTTAAAAGTATCACTGTTCTTTAAAAATACTGATGAATTTAGCAGTGTGCAAATCTGTATCATTGATGGATATTAGATCATGTAAACACATACACTTGTTGCAATGGTTTGAAAGCATGCAGCTTACACAGACATTTTAACATCGTGACAAAAACATCAATACTGGTCTTTATGAAATATGATTATTGCCCGGTAATATCCTATACAAGAATGTGAATATCTGGTTACTAAATAATGAAAATACTTTAATGAAGAAAACGAGAGTTTGATTTGAATGCAGTGTTTCTGAGATAAAATACAGTACGTTAACTTTCAAGAAACGTGATAACTGCATTAACCAAGACTAATACTGAACATAGCAGATCACTCCTATCAAAAACATTACAAAACCTTTAAAGATATATGTAACAAAGAATTTCACATCATGATTTATAATACGTCAATACAAGATATCACTACTTAGAAAACAAGGCAGGCATTCACTGTGACAAGATGGAGTACATATGAAACCAAAATTGTTTCATCAAGGAATTAACAATAATGTTGGTGGTATTGATTTTTTGAGAATAATGCCCATCATCACCCCTGAGATGAATGGATTGTGCCGTTGTCAAGGAGATTTTCTCACAGAGCAGCCAGTCATGAAAAATCATGGAGATTTTTTGACGAAAAAAATCCTTGCAAAGTAACAGGTCAATGTAATGCTGTTTGCCGAGAGCCTAGGTAAGTGGTAAAGTTTTCAAATCAAAACCTGGAATTGAAATAAGAGAACTGCATAGCACTGACAAATCTGTCTGTTTACAGGGCATGTAGTTATGATATATTTAAGATTTACTGCACTAGAATCCTGACAAGTTATGTCTGTGGAAATAGCATTGGCAGCAATAATTTTTTTTCACAAGTCAACGTTTTGTTTTAATACCGGAGGGAATTTGGTTCAAACGTAATGTATGTTTTGCCCTGGGAGAGATGCATGGGCTGTACCACTCTGCCTGTTAGGACGCCCTCACCACTTAATTTGTAAAGTTTCTATTGTTTTTATGAAGCTTGTAAATTGCAGCCTTGACCTGTTAGCAGTCATATTTCAGAATTAAAAGTGGTAAAGACACAATGTCACAAGCTAAACACTGCAAGATCTCTACTTAATGATCTGAAATCATCAAATGACTCATCTATAGAAGATCATTCAATTTTTATGAATTTAATTCATGAGAAACCCATGAAAAAAATAGAACAAATACTGTCTCCTTATTTAAATCATGCTTGATAAAGTTTTCTCAAAAAAGGTTGTTGAAAAGAATTGTGATTTTTTTAGTACTCAAACACTCTTATCATCATAGACTATGAGGAAAATTAAGATGTTTTGATGAGTGATTTCTGAATTTCACTTACATTGAACCCATGAAGTCTATGAAAGTATGCAGAGAAATAAACTTATTTTACCTTTGTGGCTAGAATGAATGAAACCACAGCATGGCTGTAGAACTCTGGGACCACAATGAGCTACGTGACCATTTGTCACTAAGCTAGGGGTACTAGTTCCAAATACTTACAATGAGCAATTTGTTGAAACCATTATACATTACAGGTTCACACCAAACTGTCAAGGTGCACTTCTTTGACTATCAACATACCAGCAAGTGAAATATCTTTTGAGTCAAAAACAATGCATACAGCAATAAAATTCAATAATCTGAGTAAAGTATTCCACAGATAGGTTGCAGAATTTCTCAGTTCATAGATTCTCTGACCTTTGACCCAACAAATGGGATTCACATATTCATATATCAGAGCTCTGGACTGGATTGATATCACTGTATGGGAATATAATTACATGGTTAATTCATATGATTCATATCATCACAGTCAAAGCTGGAAATTTCTTGAAGAAAACCAGACAGATTTACCGAGTTACTTTAATGTTGAGTAAAATAATGGATACTGTAATGATGTAGTTTTCAAAATACAAAAAAAAGTGAGGCCAAAATGAGATTTGTTTCTGGTCATCAAGCTCATTTCAGGACCTACGCATCACGTCTTGTTTTTGGGTTACATTCTCATCAGTACAGCTATCCTTGATATCCCTGTTTTGCATGTCCAAAAATGCTAAAAAGAAAAAGGAAGTATATTGCAGCCAGTGATCAATATGCAAAACCAGCATTTTTAGGAATAAAAAAAGAAAATTGCATTGTTGCATCACTTTTGCTGAATGTCAAATACCAGAAACAATTTTTTTTGTCCTGAAAGAATAATTTCATAGTAACTACAAAACCAACTGAATTGAAAGTTAGTAAATAGAATATACTTGTATTGTTCTTTTATGGTTGTTTGCAACTTTGTGTATTTTGAAGAATGCATCATATGACAGTTAAACATCCACTGATTACAGAAAAGATTGATACACTTTAGTTGTTTTGTCCACTTTGTTACATTTACATTGCTACATACATCTCCTGCTGTACAATGTATCAATTTGACATAAATAGCATAGCAATTGCAAACAATTGCAGTATCATGATTTACATGTTGAAATCAAGCAATGACTAGAATAATACCCTCATATTTTCCAAACATGATTGTGCGTTACATTCTGAAGTGTGAATTAAAATGACAGATAAGTTTTATATTTTCAAATCTAAAGTGTAGTACTACCAGAGAAAAATAGAGGTAAATATTTGGTTTCACCCCCCTACCTAGAATCCCCATAAATTAAGTGGTAGAGTCCTACTTGCATGTACATCATATGGACCATACCATTATCGGGCAAGTTGATGCAAAACTGGTAAGTTTTGAAGCGAGTACTGAGGTACATCACCTCAGTACATGCCTGATTTCTTACAAAAGCCTATAAGAGTCTACATAATTTGAACCAAACTAATTCTCATTGATAATCTCACAAACTGTGACAAAAATGGAAGGATGATTTTGATGCCATCTATGATATATTCATTATTAAAAAGACAATAACACTGTCACCCTTATGTCAATGTTTATCACACCCAATCATCTAACGAAAATGATGCTGGCCAGGCCATGGTTTCAAGCAATAGAGGGGAGGGGTGTATAACATCATATTGCAAGTTGAGAGAAACTGGCTCAAGCTTTCATGATGTAAAACATTTGAATGAACTCACGCATGCTTTGTAAATAAACTTTACCCTTGGTAGAGATAACCATTACCGGTATAAATGAAATAATAGTGTGGTCAGTACTCAATAGGATGAAAAGTTACTTTATTCAAGCTGAACCCCCAGCTTATGAATGGAACGTCCCAGTTCTTTTATGACCTCAAACATGCAAATAATCAGACAACAGTAAATTTAGAGTGGTCAGATTTTTGTATTAAGGAAAAAACTATCTTTTTTAGATATATATATTAATGTATATCTCTGCATACATCAGGTATCCAATTTAATATCATTTAAAGTAGCTACAGCTTTGGATACCATCTCCAATCTCTTCAGTTCTAAAGTATAAATTTCCTGTACTTCTTCACTAATTATGTCAAAATGATGTGTCAAACTTGTCAACACAACATGTCTGTGTGTAATGCACCTATCAATGTTTTCAACTGAGGGTGGGGGTAGGAGGGGCCCTTGATTAACAGGGGAATTGACTTTTTCTCCCAAACCATGTCAAATTCCACACACACAGAAAATAAGTCAAATACCTAACAATGGAGGCTACATGTTGATAATCTAGGACTTGATATCAGTCAAAAATTAAAGCTACCATATTTGGGCAGCCAAAATTTTGAATTTGACTTTTTGCCAAGCCATGTCAAATTCCGTTAGGCTACAAAAATATGTCAAATACCTAGAAGGATGGGGGATAGGCTACATGTAGATAACTTAGAGCTGGATATCAGTCAAAATTAACACTACTATTATGTGGTGTTGTAAAAGTTCCCCTGCCAGACATATTGTGGTGCTCAAAGTCCCCAACTCAATTTGTAATAAATGTTGCCTATTGCCCCGCTCTCATGAAAGGCGGTATCTATAGAGGTGTTGAAGAGTGTATTCAAACCATGCAAATTGTAATCAGAAAAATTAATGTGCCTTGCTAGGCACAGTGGACCTCTTTACACCAAAACCAAAGTTTGTTACCACAGATTAAAAATCAGGTATTGCATGTAATCACTTTCTTACCATTTGAAATGCTTCTTTTCAAAACTACAACAGTCTGTTCAACTGTACACAGTCTTGTTGAAGCTTGTATGTAAAGGGGGGTGGGGGTGGGGGGGTGAACAGGTTAAAAAAGTACATGCAAATGTGATGACATCATGCAGACCTAGTGTTCTAAAACACTGTAATATTACTGCTTTAATTATCACATTCCTTATGTAGCAGATTACATAAATATGCTAACGTTAGTTACAACCTAAAGCCTCACACAGTCCCCTCACAGCCTGACTATGGCTTGAGCCTGTTGCTTCCCTAACACTGAAACTGGACCTCTACACTGAAAGGTAGGGGATAGAAGGTTTCAACTCTACATCTGGTAAATCTGGTAATATCGTTAGCCTACAAGAAAATGACCTAGGGAATGAACAGTCTTAAAGTTCTGTAAATGTCCAAAAATACAAAATATCACACAGTCCGACTGAGATAAAAAGTAAGTTTATAACTTGTTAAGAAATATTTTTAAAGTTTCTTTAAAAGTAGGTGGGTTGAACTGACCTGAAGATGAAAACATCACATCTTATGTGATATTCTCAATAAGAGTACCCTGTATATACCAGTTACTATCAATTTTAAATCCATACATAGCCCTGTGATGGACTATCTTACCCTGTGTATACCAGTCAATATCAACTTGACATTCATTGGACTATCTGACACACATACACTGCCTGCCAATATTCTGTCTTCACAGTTACAAGTTTTCCCAGAAAGAAGAAAAAATGAAAGAAGAAAAAAATGTGGATACAGTGTATTGAGTGGTTTTCTTCCTCACCTGCACTGTGTTTAAAATAGTTTGCCAGTATGCAGGTAGTGTAATGCACATTCTGTATAAACAAAATAATTCAACATTTCAGTTGTATGAGGGCGCTGTTCTCACCCATGCAGCTTCTTCAGCCAACAACCCCGCTTGTGTATACATTTCATGAGGTTGATCAGTGAAGGCCTTACAAACAGTATGCGGTGATAATCTTTTGAAGACAGTCTTATTGATTTTGCAGGAACAATTTCAAAGTGACTCGGTTCAGTGTCTTTCTCTCTATCTTCAAACTTCTACCATTTCTCTAACTGGTCTCTGATAGGAGAGTATATGTGACGTCTTCCTTGGTTTCAGAGTCTTCATCTCCAATGAGTACAGGTAGCTTCTTGGTTACTTCCATCACAGCTTGGCTGAAAATTCACAAAAAATTGTTTAAAATGTAATAAGAGGCATATGTTACAAAACTATCCAATGATGGTGGAAATGTAACCTAGTATACAGTATGCACTGTATACTAAAATAATCATGACGGGATGCTCGCATCTAAAAAACAGTACACTTTTTTGGACTCTTTCTGCACTGATATGTGCAATCTAACGTAGTTATATCAGGTATAATCAGACATTACATAACGCTTAGTCAACAACTTCAGATACCAATAGCTTGGCCGGTACTACTTTATGCCAAGGTATTGTAGTGAAGCGGCACAAACTCAATCTCGTGTAAACCTTGACAAGAGTATTATCATTTCAGGACATCGGAATTTGTTCCTACTTTTATTAATTTGAACTAACATATGGCTTGTAGTATATTTATAGGTCCTAATCTGTGAAAATTAGGGTACAATGTTCAAAGAAGTTCAAGGCGAACGATTATCTGTATGAGTGAAGTGTGTAAGGCAGAGATGTCTTCCCTGTACACCCACTTAATCGCTATCTCTAATCACATATTGCTTACGAGATGGCAAATAACTTTAATTAGGAGCTCCATACCCCTTCAAACCCCTATTTCAAGGGGTGAATGTGCGTTGAATATGCACTGTTTTTTAGATGGAAACGTCCCCTAATGTTTGAGTTCGAGACCAAAGCCATAGCAAATTACTAACTATTAAACCCTTAGACATCTATTAAATGAAAGATGCACACATGATATTTTGATGGAATTCAAACTGAACCATTGGTAATAACTCAGCTAGAAGTTGGTTTTAAAAACAAATGAGTCAAAGCCCTACCTTTAACCTGTTCACCAAGACCCCCCCCCCCCCCCCCTCCCCATTTCCCAGTGAACAGGTCCACGGCTCACCATTGCCGATGATGGATTAGTGCCAAACCATAGTGGTGAAAGTGTTAATGGTCATATGAAAAAAACTTTAACAATTTTGAGAGCAAGCTCACTCCCTACACAAAGAATGCAAACATACATCCAACACTTGACAATTGCACTTTTTGCAATTCCCCTGTCTAATGGTTTCTAAGTTTGACATTCCCACTTACCTGATCTGCGCAACACTCGGACTATCCAAGGCATCAGTTAAATCGTACAATTCCACAAGCAAGGCTGGAATATTGGCACTGGGCCAATCTATTCTAAAACACAGCATCTTCTCATTGTGGACTGAAGCTATGGAGCGTAAGTTTGTCATTTTCATAATCAGCCTAGCAAAGAGGTGCTGGTCTCGGTTACCATGCTTTCCAACTTCCCTCCGTAAACATTCTAGAAGTTTCTCTTGTAGTTGTTCGATGGGATGGGGGTCCTTTACTCCAGGGCGATCTGGAATGTAGAGGTATTCTCGTTTATCATCAAGAATTGGTGTAAGGTAGTATGTGCCTTGAAAGTGAAAGATTTAAAACTTTTACTCAAACTTTCGTCAAGTTTCAACCATTCTCTTCCAAAATTAATCATTAAAATCTGGGGTCAATGAGCAAATTTTGGTTTTAGAAAAACAAAGTACCATAAACTTACTGATGTTTGTGTTAACACTATGAGAGAAAATAATTTTGATTTTTCACAATTTTCGATTTTTCACAAAAAAGTGAATTATTTTTCATTTGATCCAAGAGCCCACCCAAGCTGTAGATAAAAAAGTATTGTAGAAGTTCAAGAGTCGGATTACCTTTCCTTGGGCGCATTTTACCTAAACAGTGCAAAATTTACAATATCAGAAACAAATTACCTACAATATACTAATAATTAAATTCAAAATGGCTGCCGATCTTGTGTTAATTCTGAAAGTGTAGAAGTAAACATAGATGAAACGCCACTTTGACCATATATGGAGATATGCACATTTGCAGAGACTCTTTAAACGTTGATGGATTGCATCATTTATCATGTATGGATATATGCAAATTTGCAGTGACATGTGTAAACAGAGATGAAATGCATCATGTATCATATATGGACATATGCAAATCCTCAGCGACTTGCGTAAACAGAGATGAAATGGACTAGTACCATATATGGATATATGCAAAATTTGCTGAGGCTGAGTGACTATAACATCTACTGAAGATGTATCCCATACCTCCACAGGTTAATATAACTGCAGTAAAGAGTGCTATTTCTGTATCAGTCAACTGTAACTGGTGAAGGCTGCTTCCAAACTCAAAGACCGCTCTCCACAGGTCATCCATATTCAACTGTTCAAGATGTTCTTTTGTAAATATCTGGTCCTCTTCCAGAGTAAGAGTTTGGTCTTCAGGGCAGAGAACACGAGATATCCTCACCAACCAAGCTTCAAAGAATCCTTGCTTTAATAGTGTCATCTGATCCTCCTGAAAATGAAACTCAGTTTTAGATCAGATAGCTTACAAACTATTTACCTTTCCGGACACAAAAAGACTTAAGATTTTTGATGTTGATCTTTTGAAAATACAGGAAGAGGTATCCTGCAACTAAATATAAGTTTGCATAAAAATGGAAAAAACCGTGAGGCTGTAAAAAGTGTCTTTGAAATAAGTCAATAATTAAAAATTATCCGGATGTGTCACTCTGCTATCTCATTTTTAATTTAACTTTTGTGGGTTTCCTTCACATAATTTTTAAGGCAGTACATTTCAGTATTACGAATAAACTGATTCTTTGAAACATCTAATTTTCTTTATAGTATTTACACATTGTTATGTGTGTTTCTCATGTCATAAGACAGACAACAGTTTTTTCACACAATTTGTGCTTTTGACGGTTTGATTTTGTGATAGCACTACCCTTCCTATATCCCAGTATCTACGATCCTCTAAAACTACAGAAGACAATATAGTTGATACCACAGCATGATGGCTTGAAGGTGAACATTATTTACCTGTGAGAGAATCATAAATCCAGGCAGGCATTTGGCAAATTCAATGACATTTTTGATCCCCGGTGTCATTGCTTCACAGAATATTGTCCACATGAGTAAATTTTGATCAGTACTGACGCTGTCTAAGGCTATGTCAACCTTGGGTAATGCTGCTATCTGCCCAGCTTGCAGTGATGCCTGAAAGTGGGAAAAGACACATTATATGGTAAAAACAAAATAATATTGTACATAGCAATAGAGGGCGCTCATTACTATGACCACTACATCTCACTAGTACAGCTTTTCAGTAAATCCCATTTCATTACTGCCCTGTAGATGTCTTTAAATACCACTTAGGTTTCAGTATTTATTTTGCTTTGCAATTAATTATGGTTAATTAGGAAAGATGTATAATCTAGTTACATTTCCATCGAAAAAAACTTTTTACTTTGAAAATACAATACTGCAGAAATATCCATGAAGAAGAAGATTAAGGCAGCAAAGAATACAAACAAACATCATGACATGTTGTTGTCAGCACATAATACATTGTTTAGATCTGCACCTTGAATTAAGAAACTGAAATCTGTGTTTTGGTTAGATACCAGTGACAGTATTTGTACAGAAATCAACAGGGCTCATCCTAAATGACATTCTATTACTGTACTGCCATAAATATGCAAAGAAAATACTCGTCTGAATTTGTGAAGACTTTTGAAAATGCACATGCAAGAATAATGAAAACAGTACATGTACTCATTTAGTGCCATATAAACCATAGCAATCATGATATTATAGGGATATCCATATCTCAGCTGATAAACAAAGGCATAAATGGAAACCATGTTTGATGGCAGCAGACCATGCTGTGTACACGATGCTACAATACCACATTGCTATCAGCAATGTACTAGTACTGCGTGTCTGGTAAGTAAGAAATCATTAAATGACAAACGAATCTCACCATTAATTCATCCTTCATTCGTAATAACTGTATGGCCCTTTCTGAAGTATACGCACATGTCAACTCATGGGCTTTGCTGACTGTCTGCGTCAGGTTGTAGAGTTCCAACTCTCGTTTCTCCCTGGCTTCTCTCTCCTCGGCGGTTTCAAAGGACGTCGTTGAGCTGAGTTTGTCCTCCATTGAATTCTGCTTGGCTTTCTTGGAGTATCTACCTATTCTGACTGCTGCAAACAAGATATTGATGGAATCAAAATCCTACAACAATATCAAAACAGCCGATGCTACCTTATACATGTAGTTTTAACCCAGTTTACGCATAAGGTCTGCTTTGGTGGCATGCTAGAAACACTCAGTCCTGTGTATTGCAAGTACAATCTTACATTCACTTTATGCTCACACAAACAGAAATATGAAAGCTCGATGGGCCGTAACTTTTAATGAATTTTCAACTTCTTATGTTCTGTCTGTACTATACAGATTTGTTCCACAAATTGAATCAGGTACAAGTATCTGAGGTTCACATTCAGTCGTTCTCACAGCCTGACATGCTTAATGCCATTGTTGTCAATGGAATTTTGGTGTTAACTGGAATCCATTAACAACAATAATACAGCATATATTGTCCACATTACGTTATGTTGGTATGGCTACATGTAATACGGTACTCTGTATTTCAACACACTACAGGGACACGAATAACAGCATTAACTTGTTTTATTGAATAAAAGTAATGAAAATGGTTGAATGTATTGTCAAAAGTTACAGCTTATCCCAGTGTATTTAACTGCCAACAGTATGCAAATGGTTCTGCTCTAGACGAGAAAGGATGCACCATGTTCTGCAAAGTCAGTATGCCTGAGAGATCAGATGATGGCAATACAAACTAACCAACCCATACAAACACATACAAATATTTCTATGTGCATTTATGCATGTTTTGTTTGTATTGAGTTCCATTCAAATTCTCAGTTTAAGGTGGCATGGCCTTCGGAAATAATGACTTAAACATCTGCTCAAACTTTCCTCAAGGAATCTGTCAACTATCCTACAAATTTTGGTACTTAGGGAAAAAAATTAGCCAAGATTTAGCGATATCTGAAATCCAAAATTGCCCCCACCCCCCGTGTTAAATCTATGGAGAAAAATATTTGTTTTTTGAAAAACTAAGACAGTCAAAAGTTTTCTTACACTAAGAGCTTTAACTATGACCCCCTACAAGTGGTAGGTCAGAAAAGAATTGTAATGAGAGTCCAAATATGTGACCCTGAAGCGCATTCTACCTTAACCCATCATGGAGGAAAGGATTGATGAACAGACATTATTGTCAGACTAAGTACTAAGTAATACAAACAAAAACATCCGGAAACATTTATTAATTTATCAAAAACTGAAAACAGAAAATATAATTGATAAACAGCCAGAATGGAATAAATTTACCAGTCACATATAATTTTATTGTTTTTATCCAGGTTATTTCCTCTTTTTGCCTTCATGTGTGGTTGAACTTTGATCATTTCACTTTTTATTCTGTTATGTACAATGTGCTGAGATGTGTGTATGTGCATTTCAAACAAGTTTTGACTCATAAAATAAAATTATCACTAGTGTGGAAAATCACTGTTTCCATAGCAACAAGCACATGCCAATTCTACTAATTAGGTTTTAAACTTAAAAATAGCTATTAATAAAAAAAAATTGAGGGCATATACCAGTACATGTATGTACTTTTAAAAATACCATTTAAATATTTTTTTGTTTGATAAGCCATTTCACAGTTATTGTTTGAGAACAATATGATTTATAATATTTCATTTTGACAGAAACACTAGCTCACAGAGTTGGGGTAGATAGTGTGAAAGTAATATAAAAAATCTTGATATCATGTATATTACAGTTGGTACAGTGATCGAACTTTTGGAATCATTGGGTTATAAGGTTGCATTGTACAATTCTGAACCAAAACTTATGCCATATGGCCATAGCTTTTGGTTTCTTTTTCCAATATTTTTTGTTTGATGCGAAAAATAATTTTTCTTGATACAGCTAGTATGTACATGTCTAAAGTCACTGTTTATGAATGAACTTTAGTCTAGACGATAATAATGCTGTACGCAATTTGTTAACTTGATAAGGAAAGTCTTTGGATATTTAATATTTAATATATGCAATTATTTAGTTTAATTTTATTTGTATAATTTAATATTCTAGGAAGAAGAATAAGGAAGGTCCGTGTGTTTCAGAACAGATGTTACGACAACGTGATCAAAAATTACAGCTGTTATCCCTTTCATAACATACTCATATGAAGACCTTGAACTTTATAAATGCAGCATTTTTCTGTTACACTGTGTTGACCATGGCCACTGTCAAAACTTCACATTGACCCTGAACAGATAATAGAGAAAAGATGATTTCCCTCAAACACGATTGGAACTACTTTGGGAGGATAGGATCTTTTAATTGTTCATGTTTATCAAAAGTGTTAGGTGCCCTATGGTATAGCTGAAAGTTGCAATATTACAAATTTCCCATAAAAGCAAGTGTATTGCAAAAAAGAGCAGTAGATGAGCTTAAATTTGCTGATTAAACCAACACTACTACAATATCCTGTTCTCCCAATTTAGTTTGAATCGTGTTCTAAAAAGTTATCTACACTACACAAACGATTGTCATAGGTATATTTAACAGCAAACTATTTTGACGTAATATTAGAATGCTTGAATGGGCAGCCACTGTTTATTCAGAGTAGAAAGATAATTATCTAGAAGTACACAATTACAGGCATATATATATTGTATGCGAAATTGTCAATCACATAAAATTAAGTTTGTGTTAAACTTTTAGTGTGTTTTTAACTGCTTACCTACCTACCTTTCAGACTTTTGTGTAGACAAATGACAAAAATTATACTTTAGCCTTGTTTAAACATAGAGCAACCACCTTTGTAATATATTGCTGCTTTGTGTCGCAAATGAAGCAAATTCTGAGAAAAATGTACCGTGTGAAATACAACACTCTTTTTATAAAAAAGAATTCATAAACTTTCTTTGAAAACAGTTAACTTTTCGCTGATCTACAGGTACAATGTGTTCCAACAAGTAATGTGTGCTAGCTAAAAATATACAACCTTCAAAACCATTTGTCATGTTATTGTTGAGGATCTAGGTTTATGAAAAAGCTCATTTCAAAAACAGAATTCTGTATCTATGAGACAAAGCAAAGCATTGTTATAGTTGACTTTTGTAAAAGCCTGTATGTTTCACTATCAACCAGTAGAAATGCCATGGTGTATATTTACCCATGACATTGGCTTACAAAGGAAAGTTGATCCATCCTTTCAAAACTGCTGCTGTTTGAATAACATTTTTTGCATACACAGAATTTATTTCGTTGAGTATGTGGCCTTCTAAAAAAAATATAGTGCAAAACATTAGTAATTAGTATAATATCAAGATCAATTATTAACTTCTCTGCAAATATTGAGGGTGATAGTTTTCTGACATTTCATAATACAACAACTGAATTAACTCTGATCTTTGTCAAGGTATGGCATCTATGTATAAAAATGTCCCTGTAAATATTTATTTGTTGTTTGAAACAAACTGTAAAGAGTTTAATAATTTTAATGGCAACACTGAAGAATGCTTGGCCCAGTGTTACAAATCAACATTATCATAGGCTGTCCTATTACTCACACAATGCCATGGCCCCTACAAATACCGGTACAGACCCACTACAAACAGCTTTACAAATCAACATAATCATAGGGGATCCTATTACTGACAAAATGCCATTGGAGGCTCCTCTACAAATACTGGGCCCACTACAAACAGCTTTACAAAAATCAACATAATCATAGGGGATCCTATTACTGACAAATAGCTATGACAGACCCCTAAGAAAACCAATATTTTTCTTCAGGGAGAGTGGACCAGGCATTCTTCAGATGCGTCACATAAAAAAAGTGAATTCACCACAGAAAGGTACTCACAATCTTTGGACATTCCCACGGCGACGCATTTCTTAAATCGACAATGTTGGCATCGATTGCGATTGATTCTCTCTATCAGACAGTTACCGCTGAAATGACATCGATATTCGATTTTCTTCTGTATGCTTCTCCTGAAGAAACCCTGCAATAGTAGACACAGGTAGACAAAGAGCTGCTCTTAAAGAAGTGCTTTATTTTGGTTATTGTTTTTATTTACATGTATTTACTTATTTGTCTGTTTGCTGTGTGTTTACTCACTGATGTGTATGGTACAGTATGCAATGTTATTGTTGACAAATAAATTCTAGTCTGGATTAAAACTCAGTTGTCGACACATAAATATTTGCCATTAGACATGTACAAGCTGTATTGAAAAGTTGAACACATGGCGAATTGTATTTTACAAAATATTGGAAAACAATATGTTCAGTGTTATTAGCTAATAAAGTCTTAACATATGAATGGCGATGGTGTAAAGAAAGAAAAGTAAAAAAAAAATAAATAAATATATGAATAAATGAACAAATAACGGCTATGCTTGAAAAATCCTTTCGACTGAAGAGAAAAATATCAGTATTGTCCAATGGATTGTGCATTCGTTTGCCTTGGCGATGTGTTGTGCAGAATTGAAGATTGATGATGTGTTGTCTTAGTATTGTGGTCACTATAGAAACAGTTACCATGCAACACATCATATATTCAATAATGATACATTGTTCAGCCATTTGTTTTTGCAGCAACCTTTGTCAACAATTACAAATTTGGCTCATCTGCGATGAAAAATGGAATGACATTTTCCATTTTGGGGGTTTACATGTATGTGTTTTCCGCAAAGCCAATAATCCTAAAATGATTACACCAGGCCAGTGCAGAAATTGATAATTCTGATGATATGTTGCATTTAATTATTGAACGCTGTAACCAAACAAAGAGGTAGCAGGTTGAAAGAGATGAGTAATGTGTTTGGAATCCCACTGTGAATTCAATGAATTATTAACAGCTTTCTACATGAATTGGATCAGTCATATAGTAATAATTGTGGTTGTAATATTTGGTAATAATAAACATGAAAAATCTACACTGAGTTTGTATGTTTAAGATCTTTCACTTTTGACTTTGGATGCACTTTCCCATTTCATTTTGCCAGATAAAAAATGTCCATATTTTCTGTATATTTCAGATATTTTGTGGTGGATATAAAAGCAAGGATCATACATGTATTCTATACTGCCCTCTAGAGTCCTAACTTTGTAGAGGAAATTTCCTTATACCCTGGAACAAATTTAATAAGCTACCCTGGAAAAACTTGTGATGTGGGAAATAACTCATGCTCTGAACATGGAATTATTTTATGAACAGACTTTCATAACCCTTAATACTGTAAGATATTAACTGCTGTCATTGCTGGCTTGAGACCGATTTTCATGTTATATTGAGTTCAGTTATGAATGCACGTATGTTGGTGTGTTTTTCATGATTTTTCGTGAAAATGTTTGAAATGTGCGATATTCCCCATTTAATAAATTACTTGAATTTACCAGCTGGTGTGAGACACACAACTACCGGTACAATCTATTCATGTGAGTACTTTTTTCTGGATAATGTCTTTTGCATATACTGGTACTTCTAACACCTTAAATGTAACACCTTGTTTTCGAGAAAATATCTGATAAAAGATATTTTGATTTTGAATTGATTACAAATAATAAAGTCACTATTGACTGAAATTTGCTGACATGCTAAGAAAACGGCTCAGAAAAGCAAAGTCCAAATCAATTGGTACCGATCGAGTTGTCACAAAATTCACCTAACTCAGGGGTCAGTACTTTTTATCCAAAATCCCACATGAAAAAAGCCATTTCCAAAATGGAGTTTGGAAAGTTTTGTCATGTTCTAGTATTTCAGTCATTAGAAATCACACTAATGGTACCTATGAACACTTGAGCTACGTACGTCAATGATATAAGTAACTGCTTTATACTGGCACTGTCTCCGAACAGAGATGTTCAATGAACCACATCATAAAAACAGAATCACAAGCTCCTTTTTATCTGGCATTGATCAACGATCTTGATCCTGTACATGACCTCTTGACCTCGTGCTCAAGTTACAGATTGTATGATCGGTATTGTTTTGAAACTTTAGAAGGAAATACTGGCTGATGTAACCTTCATTGGTTCTCATAACATTGGAATAAAAACACAGCTCAGTAACTCTCAGAGTGGAACAGCCCTCAAATGTAACCTTTAAGCATATAGATGTCACTGTTTTTGAACAAAGTTTATTGTTTAGCGTAATTGTGTATCTTGAAATGTTTACGTTGTATGAACAAAACTGGCAGCTGATAACCTTTTATAGCTAGCTACATCAACTACATTCCAAATTTTGGATAATGAAAACATATACCATATATAGGTGAAACTACACCAGTATCACACTTCATTTTACTTTATATTCATTAATACCACCCAAGTAAAGGACATATAATTCTGAAATTCATATCCTTCACTATCTGAGTGAGAGCTCTGTATTGTAATTACAATGAAAGCAACCCTGAGGACTAAGTCTATGTACAGGTTTAACAAAACTTTCCATTTTTCTGTGGAAATATAACGCACACATCATCATTATACCAACAATCACTTTAACACACTGTTATTGAGAAAACTTCCATTTCTGTGAATTTAAGCACACAACTCTTGATAATTGATGTCTTTTCTTTCTCAAGATAGCACCCAATCTCAAGATTTTGACAAGAAGAATGAGGTAATATCACATTTTCATGAGAATTATCACTGTATGGACAAGTTTCACTGCACACATCATATCCAATGCTATGGCATGATATGAAAAACGGTCAAATTTGCACAGTATATATTGATATATCAATATATATACTGTGCAAATACCGTACTTAATCCATCAGATTGCACACACTCTGAAATTGCCTGTTTTTAAAATTTCTTCTTTTTGTAAATGAATTTTCTGGAAATCTCAACAAGTAATAGATGGAATGAAAATTTTGCAATTTTAACATTCTCCCATTAAACTTGTCTAATTTCGTAAGGTTTGGAAGGTAGAGACTTTGCCTTAATACCTCCTTCACAATTTTCCGTCACATCATGGTTCAGACTTTAACCTTACACCCTTCACACGCCATCTCACCATGGTTCAGACTTACCTTACACCCGTCACAAGCCATCTCACCATGGTTCAGACTTACCTTACACCCTTCACACGCCATCACACCATAGTGAAAACCCGATGACTTGTCTCCACAGACTTTACACGGCAAGGCAGCTTCTTGTTCTACAGCTCTGCTGCATTGTCCCATACTGTCCTCTGTGAATATAAGAAACAAATATATTGTCAGTTTGGTATTTTAGGATTGAAACCCCTGCTTTTCCCTTTACACCGGCAATTTTCCCTTCTTAGTCAGCAGAAACTTTCAAAACAAATGCCTGCAGATGTAGTCAAATTTTATCAACCAATGCCAAGTCTGTCCACTGGACTTTAGAAGACTTTTCTAAAAGTACCAGGTAGTACAGTACAATGCGTTCACACTGCCTATTTGCAAAGTCACAAAATGCCAAAGAAATCACATTTGCAGAAAAGTATTTCAACATTGTTCACCACAGTGTCGAATGGGATATTTGGCCTAAAAGTGACAGCAAAATAACAAGAATACATTACATTGCACATTGTTGGAAGCAAATGTGATATATTAGTGCTTGAAACTATTGTAATTCTAATGTCTTTAAGGAGGCGCTGCACCCAATACAGCATATTTTGCTCAAAAATCACTTTTTTGCAAATATTTATTCAATTTTAATAATTTGTTAACCCAAGATTAAAATATTGGTTGGGTTCACCTTGTAGCTTGTCAAGCAGTTGAAAGTTGCGTGATAAAGAAGTGTTAATTTATGCAAATGTATTCAAATCATCCGATTTTTCTGGCCTCTTTTTCCTCCCAATTTTGAAATTTCCTAAGAATTGAAATCCACTCTAGCTGAGTCAAATTTCCTGAAATTTTTAAAATCATATTCTTTAAATGCTATTATATAACAAAACAATTATTTTGTTTGGCAATAAAGCTGATATACGGTATTTTGAATAAGAGGCATTTTAATTTTGCTTATCATGATTTTAATCAATTTTTTGAGTGTCAGTCTTTAAACCCTTGCCATTTTAGAATGAAGATAGATAATGCCAAATAAAATAGTTTTTTTTTGCTACATCATTAATAAAATTGAGGTTTTTTACCCCAGATATATACCCACTTCATCCTTTGCGTAAACTACTGCTACCATACTAATCTTAAGAGTCTCTGCTTTTTGAAAATATATAGTATGAGGGAGTTTCCTTGTCATCTTTGATGAGAAGTATTGCTTTGAAAAAAAACTGTTGGCAACATGCAGCTCCACCTTAACATTTAATAGAGATTTCTTGGGCAAATATTTCTACGGACCTGCTTTGTTTGTTAAAATAAACTTATCATTTAATAAAATGTTATAATGTATCATTATTATAGTGGTTTTCATAAACATACTGGTATACATATGATATTATATGTATATAATTGCTGTATAAACAGTTTGGCAATATATACACGATCTGAAGGTTTTTGAGATATCCAATACCATGGTTAGTCAAAACAGCAAAAAGTCTGGACAATTTCATGCATTTTCAATTAATTTAAATGAAAATGTTCACATATGTAAATATTAATACAAAATACCATTTTTGTAAAACGCTTGTGAACATGCTGTTACATGAATAAATGGTGGTCATTCTAAAAAAAGAAGAGCATTTTTCTGAAAATGTTTTGGAAGGTAATTAACATGAAAAGAATTGAGGCTTTGATTAGTTTGATATACAGTTTTTGCAATCACAAAATGCTATCAGAACTCTTTTAATAGAAAAAAACACATCTGGTGATAAAAAATTGACGGAAACAAGACCAATATGCCACAAAAAATTGATAAATTTGCCGTAAAATGGATATCATATGTCGGTATTTTCTAAAGCACAGAAAGAAATTCAAATAGCTTTTTAATCTGTACACATCTCGGATGGATTTACACACCTGTGCTTGCAACTCAATATTTTGTTGATTGTAGACTTTAAAAAAAATTACACTGCTCCTATTTCGTTTCACAGGAAAACTTTAGTCCACGTGTGTGCAGCCTTTGATCTTGCGTACGTGAGCGCTTATACCAGTATAAATTAACAGCAGCACAATACAGGCGTGTATTTTCCATAAATATTTCAAACACGATGATGTGGCCTTCGAAAAACAAATGATGAAACCCAACAAAATTTGATCTAAAATTACCTGTGATTACGATCGCTAAATGTTTTGTCTCTGTGTAAATCTCAATCATATTTTATTTCCCTATTAAAAGGCCCTTGACAAAGAAACTCCCGAGACAGCCGGCAAATTGGCGGCTTGAAGTGCGCTTTTATGAACAACTCTAGACGTAACCTTCAAATTCTGTCTATTATAACATGTCCTTGCTTCTTAATGCCTGACAAGGTCTGTTGTTTCACAACTGCCCAAGGTGACATTGGTTTTTATACCTCCAGCTGTCCCTATACAGTCTGGTGTGAAAACGTGAATGCCATCAAATTTCCCTTGTTCAGCCCTGCAGGATATTTCATCCATGAAAACCAATGACTCTACAGTAAAAGCTTATAGAGCAACTGACAGCCATAAATTTAATGCTTTATTTGTTTACTTATGCACTTTCTTTCCTTTTTCAAGAACAAAACACTTCCTTATACAAAATACAGCTAGCATGAAACCTCTAGTAGTACCGTAGATCTCAAGAGATATCTATAAATCATTGTGACTAATCTTTCGGTTGAAATCTGACCAGACAACTATGTTGCAGAGGACAACATTATTAATGCTGCTAAAGTTTCAGCAAATTTGATAATCCTATCATTGATAGTTTCTGGTAGACTAAATAGTTTCTGGTAGACTAAATGTTTTAACAGTGAACTAAACTAAACTCATTCAAGTCATTACGATTGGATACAATTTCTTACAAACTCCAAAGTGATAAAGTTTGGTTATCTTCAAATCTAATCGACTTTCACTAATTAGTTGGAAAGTTTTGATATCAGTCAAGACTAAAATTAACATTTGTGAATTGACTGTGTAATGGAGTGAATGGTTGCTATGGAAACAACAATGTCGATATGGTTTGTTGAAAAAATTCTTTTGTGTGTATCTTTTACAGAAACCTTTTTTCAATCACAAAGACGTGTAACAGAAAACCTAAAACATGCTGAAAACCTAGCATGATAATAAGTCATTCTCTGGCAAAACTTGCACATAAAAATGCTGATTTTCAGTAGTTAATAGGACAAGTATCATTGTTTTTTTTGTGGGTGATGGACAGTCTAAAGCCAACCTTAAACACTAATTTACAATACTGCTTCCGGAAATAGTGGGAAAAATTGTGAAAAAGAGTGAAAACTTTTCAGAAAGATATCATAAAAATTGAAAAAAGGGCAACAAAGAGAACAATGCCACATACATGACAATTAAAACCTGAAATCGCTTACAGTTGTAACATCCAGCTCACAATGAACTGGTCTGTTCACTTCACTGAATACAATAGGGCTATTCCAAATCATGCATGTGTATAGGGAGGTATAGGCTTATACTAATTTAGTATACATTTGCAACAAAAGACTACCTTGACAGCATTCAATCTTGATTCCACTTTCTGTCACAGGTATTGACATGAAATTTTTCCTTGAAATTTAAAATATCTAAAACAGTTAATTATATCACAAGCTTGTGACTAAATCCACTGGGGACCTACCGGGGTATATAAAGACTGCTATATGGTTCACAAAATATTTCAATTTAAAAATTCATCAACACAAGTCTCCTCATAGGCTAGGAAAATAGAATCACAACTCTAGTAAAATATTGACTTATATCCTATAACAATGACTTTCAAAATTTGTATTAATTTGCTGTTAATCTGAACTTAATTTATGAGAAAACATTGTACGATGTCACTCTGTCTTTTTAAAATATGCAATTAAATATGTTAAATGCAGAATTTTAAGTACATTCAACCTTCACTGGAAAGCTTGTTCTGTAAAAATTTCACACAGAGATGCTACCATAACTCAAAAGCTTTACAAATTGCCTGCTGTGCATTGGGTGAATATTGATTTGAAAACAGCCTTATTACAAATCAGGCACAATTTGCTTTTTAGTGTTATCGTAACTTGAAACAATGGAACTTACACAACTAGTAATCGGTCTTACCATAGTGTAGAAACCTAACAGTCTTATTTGTAGATGACTAAAATTTGCCTAAACTGATGGTTTTTGTGAAAAATGTCTGACAGGGAGAATGTTGGCGTTGAACACACTGATGTAATTATTGAAGTGATATGGCTGGCGGCAAAACAAATCAATGTTCTTAGGTTTCGTCAAATTTCAAAGAAGGCCATCCTTGACATCATCGATGACTCGTCTAATCCATCCAATGAAAATTCAATTTTGGATGAGACAACTAGGCAGATGTTCAGGACACTATAGTCAACCATTATCACCAAAAAATTTCTCAAAATCCTTGAATTTCCAAAGTCATGTTTTGACATTGGCGCCTAGGTTGTGTTATTTAAATAAGCCGGAGACGAGACATACATGTTGAAGACTGTATCAATTAGGAAGTGGTCATGGAAGAGTTGATATGACAGCGGTGTGTGAAAACACAGAGAGCTTTAGAAGGACAATTACATTTCGAGGACAATGCCTTGTTCATGTATGAAATCATGGCCAATTTTCACCAATGACAGACTACATACAGCTGTCTCTCCTTTCATGTTTTTCGTAACTCAATATTTTATGGCTTAACATTTCAAGTGAAAGACTTTTCACTAAAAACAGACTTTACGGCATTTTTTACTCCTAAAATTTCAATAAAAACTGAGATAATTTTATTTTTTCCTAAATGAGTATAAAAATAGAATTATAAATTTGCATTTTCATGAATTTTTCAAAAATATCTACATTTCGAATCATAGGATTCTATTGCTTCACAATATCAGGCAGAAAAATATTAGTCAAATTTTGAAAATTTGTTTATTGTGCGGACTGAGGATAATATTAATATTTTTTTTTTCATTAAGTCTTCATTGTAAGTCGCATGTATTGTATACTTTGTGAAAAGCAGAGTAACTGATGCTATAAGAGAGCTACAAACATGCACAATACATGATTTACTTTATAAAGAAGACAGTTTCCTCAGGAATCTTAGAAATTGAAACAGTTTCATAATCTAGAATTCTGGAAAAACCTTCACTTAATACCTTCACTTTTACCTTCACAGTCATTCAAATAACTCTGACAACTCTACCCTGGGATTAGACTCTCAAGTAATGCGCTACACAATTATTTTGTGATGATCATTGTAAAATTACCGCAACTCATAATTTTCAAATTGAAAGATCAGTGTTTACCCAGATGCTAATAGAAGGGTAGTGTGTGGTAAAGTTTACTTTTATTATATAATAGATTTCCCCTGTCATATCATTCTAGTCCTAGAAATTGTTCCCAGAGCGCCAAAGTCAATTTTGTCAATCTTAAAAAATATACCTCAGTCAATTTTTGTCAGATTTTTGCCAAAATTTTGATAAAAAACTATGGCAAATGAAATGCTGTACTCATTTGGTCCAAAATTGTAAAAAATTACAGAAAAGTTCATAAAAATTGGTAAAATGTTGCACTAAAATTTTGGTCGGAAAAAATACAGCACTCAAAGGGTTAACATATATCAGGTACACCTTAGCAGAAACAATGGATAAACATGGTTGGTGCTGCATTAAGCACAGGAGGCACTGCCTTATTCATTTCTTAAAAACACAAGACTGATCTGATACTCTGTACTGGTATATATCTCTAGTACACTATCTCTCACATATACTTTTTTTATAAATTATTTCTTGTATTTCATACTTACATTTTATCTTGAATATGAAATTATGAATGAGCAAATCTTACTACGTGTATTGTTAATCAATATTTTTTAACATTTACATAAATGCTTATTGCACATTCAGTACAATAAGCATTTATGTAAATGTATTTACATGTCCTGAGATCTCTTTCCTGTGAATCTTACGATCAGCTAGCAAACTGCATCAACTGTATCAAAATACACTATGAGACAATATGGCCTAAAAAGTTAACATTGGAAATACTATCAGTATGGCACTTCAAATTTGCACATAAAAAATAATTGTTTACATCAGAAAGAAGAAGATATTTGCAAAATTTGTACAAACACAATAAAATAAGCGGATGTTTATGTTTCGGCAAGATCGGTGTCAAAGAGAAACTGCAGTATGCTCAACACTGATTGGCTTAATCTAAGGGCAAGGCTGATAATTATTTTTGTCGCCTGGGACATGCAAACAGCTGTGAAATCCAGCTGTTGTCTGGCTGTTTGATCTTCAAGGTGATTTTATGAAAGTAGACAATGTTACATGTTGCCTTGGAAATGAATAACATCCACCTGGAAATATGTTAATTACTTTATTTGTAAGCTGACTAAGACTTCAATCCTTTCACCCCTATTTTACAGTACATAGGTCTACCAAACCTTTTGAAGATAATGGAATGTTCCACTGTCTGGTGGCACAAAGGGTAGAACTAAATCTGAGACTTTGGTTTGGTGATGCTGTTTGACACTGCATCACAAAGCATGGCAACACAACTTTTATATTTTCATGAAGAAAATCTTAAAAAATCATGAATTTTCCAGAGATTCATGGCAAAAACAAGGTTGAAATGACTTTTAAGAAACCTCAGTCAGATGTGTCAACTCTCTTGATTGGCTGAAGGAAGACAGTTGATGGAAACTTTTGCTGAGTTTGAATGTGTGGCTAAGATTTGTAAATTATGGCATGTCATTACAATAATGAGGCCAAATAAAAAATGTGTTTGTTTCTGGTAACATATATGCCTCTAAAAATTTGGGGAGGTAGGTTGGAGGAATTTTTGTACTTGTTGGCTGGCACCCATAACAATATGATAAAATTTAAAGAATTTACTTAATGTTTTTGAAAATGCAAAAAAAAATTTTTTAGTGTCAGCGAGCTTTTCTAGGGACAGTATATAACAGGAAACATATATTTTTTTTACTTTGCCTAAACAGGCCTGAAATATACACACCTGTTATGTCTGAACATATACATGTACAAGAAATAAAATGTTTAAAATTTATATGAGATAAAAACAACATCGTAAAAATGTCTGTAACATCTTGTGATGCAGAAACAAAGTTTTAAATCCAAAGTTCATGAAATCTTGCCTAGTTTTGATTGCAATTTACACAGCACACTTTCAGCTTGTAAAGACAATTTTTTAATGTTTCAATTTTCCAATTTTCAAAATTTCTTGACCAATCTCCATTAGAATAATGTGTCAGAATGACTGTAAAATTCTGTTGTATCAATTTTTAATCTGAGATTTGATTTGTTTCTACTTTGGACTGCACTATTGACAGATAATTGGACTCTACTTTTTTTCCGTCTACCATTTGCAGGGTCTCATTTTGAAGCTCATGGAGTAAAGTTTTCACCGGCTTACTTTTGAAAAAATTTAAAATTTTACTTTTCCCCATAGAGTTAGTCAGGGAACACAGGAGTTTTGAATTTCACACCCAGAAAATACCAGGTAATTTGTTCCTCGTGTAGCAAATTTTGCATGGTACCCCTGATTATTATTCTTGATTTCCAAAAGAAATGATTTAAAGTTTCCTTGAGGAAAGTTTGAGCAAAAGTTGAAGTCTTACAATATTGAGACATGTACGACCTTTATCATCACTCCTTAAAGGCAAAAAGATTTCATTTTGTACCAATTACTAAAAAAACGTTTTTTATCTCCCAGTTCCGAAGGTCAGTTTCTTTGCCTCAAAGAAGGTTATCGTCATGGCAAATCTTGTAATTTTCTCCAATGCAAGTTAAAAATGTTCCCTAGTTTTGTAAAAACACAATGTTATTTCCTCATTGGAATCAATTCAGATTTTCTTGCCTAGACCAAAGTTAACATAACCAGTATTACTTTACAAATCACAGCAATTTTAACATTGCCTCAAGTATTTTATATTAAGCTGCAGCCGTGAAAATTGTCTGAATTTAGAGTCAGGGTTTCTGGGTTTAGTATCATTGAAAGCAAGAAATAAAATATTTTGTCAAACAAGAGGTTCACATGAATTATCTTGTCTCAAGTTTGTAATGAAAACTTTTCTTGGAAATGGTACTGGGGCTAGAATGCCCTGATGTACAGATTAGTACAGTTACCATTATATGTATCACAGTAAGCACAAAAAGTGGACACATTATCCAACTTGAGTGCAAATTTCATCTCCAAGATTGACGACAGTGATAGCTAGTGTACAGTGTGAACTGTAATATTTACTTAGCCCTAATAATTCACCATATGCAGTATGACTTTAGAAGCCACTAGTATTGTAAAACAAGAATGTAGGTGCGAGGACATCTACCGGTAATCACACCCAACAATATTTTGCCTGTCTTCTGCCAGTGTAGGTTCATTTTGAAACCAAGAATAAAGGAAGTTTTATACTCTCTAAGATCATGTGCTTATATTTCTTGACAACAAAAAATAAGATTTTTCCCTAAAGACTTAAAACTTTAGAGTATAATAGCCATCATTCTGAATTTCAAATTTTAGTAAACAAGGTAATCTCATTGATTCCCTCAGTTCAAAACTATGTGATGACCCCTGCTTTTTTATTTTTGATCATGAAAGAGAACTTTTTTATGTTTCCTCAGGGGGGAAAGTAAGGGAAAAAGTTTAAACTTGTAAGTTCTGCTGCAGTTCATATTAGTGTTCCTGCTGTACTAGTATTTTGATGACTTGAGCTGTAACGTAAATTCACAGACTATACTCTAAAAAGATGTTCTCTCAGGAATCATCCTAGCAGCAAAATATTCAATGTGTTTCAGTAAAACCAATCACACCACAAAAAAAGACCAATTTTAAACTTTTCTTAAAATTTGAATAAATTATAATATTTCCATAAAAATGGCCATCAAATATTACTGGATAGTGTTTGTACTTGGTCTGATAAAGTATTTGACAAAGAAAATTATTGCATGAAGGTTTAACACACCTGAGGCACACTGAGCCTGTCCTTCAATTCAATATCAATCAAGGCTTGTCTGAGGGTGCCTTTGATGATGATTAAATATAAACATACCCCCTAGTATAGTATTCAATTGGACTGTAGCATGAGCCTAGCATTCAGCCTGATATAACGTGGCATCCTTGTTTAGTAGCCTAGAATCCTACATGTCCGCTTCGTAGGTACGGAGGCAAGCAGACAAGCAGACGTGTAGGATTCTAGGCTATTGTTTACAGTCACTCTCACACCAAGCTCAGAGTTGACAGATATGCGTTGCCTGATAAAATAGCATTGGGTCAAACCAAATTGGTAGTGGCGGAAGGGTTAACAACTATGGGAGACATGGCTGCAGCATTCACGTGAGCCAGAGCATGATTTCCACTCTGCCGACCCACGCTAAAATCAAGTTTTAGCTCTTTACAGGTAGCGCCAAGCTGTTGCCATAAAGGGGCGCATGGTTTAAGATGATGGGCTGCTGTAATATACTGGTTTAAGTGGGAGCAAAGACTAGAGAGAGGTTGAAATACCATGTACAACAATTAGCTTCATTTATTGGTTTAAATGCCTTTTTGTAAAAAAGTCTGAAATCCAGGCACCTGGGAAACTTTCATTAATTCTTGTCAAGCGGAGCATATCGACGTGAAAGTGGTACGTGTGGGTGTCAGCGACAAAAGTACAAAATTAATGACTTGCCGGGCAAAGTTACTAGTGAAAGTGCAATAAATCAGGATAAAGTTGCGCAATGACCGCAGTATGTGGTTTTCATTATCTTTTATGACTGCCCTGGGTTTAGTACTATGGACTTAAGCAAAACACATTTAAATGCACACATTGAAAAACCACTTCAGTTTAAAAAAATGATCCAGTGTTCATCATGTTCATTTTGAGAGATGTCTTTAAGTCCGCTGATGACATTTTATGGTATTACAGGTAGCTTAACATAATCTTCAAAATTTACTTAAAACATTACATCCTTTAGAAACTCCACCAAATCGAGAAACAGAACATATGACTTAATTCGTCAATGACAAGGATAATTATACCTTACCACCCCCATTTCAGACCCACCAAACACATTGCTAACAACGGGGATGAACCAAAGTCTGGCGGCGAGAGGATTAAACTTTATAAAGAAAATTAAAAACAAAATTTCTTGCTGTTTATCTTTCTGCAATTTATAGAGAGAAAGCAACAACTAAATTTAAATAATTGCATTTCTAAGCATTTCAGGATATTCTGACTCTCAAATTTTACAATTCTTTTCTAATCAACCACTTGTGGAGGTTTATTTTTTAATGCTCTTAGAGTGAGAAATTTTTTCACCGTATCAGTTTTTCAAAAAAAAGAAAACTTCATTTGTCTCCATGAAGTTAACACGGCAGTGGATGGTGGCCATTTTGAATTTCAAATATTGGTAAGCGTATAACTTATATTTTTTCTCTATTGCAACTTTTGCGTGGTAACCTCTGATTATATATTCTTGATTTGGTAAGAGAATGGTTGAAAGCTTTCAGTGAGACAAGTTTGATCAACATTTTTCAGGCATGTGCTACCTCGGTTTACACTCAATGAAGACTGTACTGCGACAATATGCAGTTTCTATGCTCAGATCATCAGACTTTCTCACTATTATCAATAAAAGAGGTGTACCTATTTTCTGAGAACAAAAGAAAAATAATGAAAATATGCTCAAAAGTTACTGCAATAAATTTGCATTGCTAATTCTGTTCTGAAGGGGAATACTGTCAAACTTTAAGTTTCTGGAAAGGTCACCTTGGATTGAACTTCTGAGTCACAAAACAAAGTGCAACTTAGAGACAAGAATATGTCTTTATAGTTGTCTGGTACTAGTACACTGGTGGCCAATCACTGTAATTCAAAACAGACACTCTTCCTTTCTTGTGTGAAATATGTCCTAGTACGAGATTTACTGTTCCTGCCAACACAATGATGTATAAGGGAACTGATTAACCCTTTGAGCGCCAAAGTAAATATATGTCGCCATTACAAAATATACCCCGGTCGATTCTTTTCAGATTTTTGCTAAAATTTTGATAAAAAACTGTAGCCAATGAAAATGTGATGTCCATTTTGTTCAAAATATTATCAAAAAAATTACAGGAAAATTCATAAAAAATGGTAAAATATTGCACTAAAATTTTGGCGGGAAAAAGTATGGCTCTCAAAGGGTTAAACACAATGTTTAGTGATTTTTGTGTTTAACCCTTTGAGAGCTACTGAAAATTTGAAAATTGTTGAAATTCGTTGAAAATTGCTACTATGAATTTCAACCTTTTCAAATTTCAGTGGCAGGTAAACAACTGGCATTATTGTGTTTAATCAGTCCTCTAGCACATCATTATATTCCCAGGAACCATAAAATATTTCAGTCGACGATAATGTATTTTGTCTGACGAAGGCGATAAACATTGAATAAAAAGCAGAAAAGGAACAAAATCTTCAGGGACAAGACTAAGGTCTGATTGGTTTACACAAGAGATAATTCTGATCAGATTTAAATTTTTAGACCATGCATATTTCTCACCTCACAATACATCTTCAATATGCATTCGAAGATACCAAGCTGAATTTCAAATGTTTCAAAAAATTAAGCAATTTAACAGGAGAATACAATGAAGCAGGGTATAGACCAATAGTATCATCATAAACACAAGAGATTTTAATCCATTTTTTCAATTACAGACAGTGAAATTATATGTCATCTAGGAAATTTAGGAAATATTCCAATGCACACGCTTTAACCTTTAATTCTGTTTATTCCATTTTGAAAGTGAAACTTTGGAAAGAAATATTTCCTTTCACTCAATTTTCATTCTGTATTTCTATTGTGGAAAATCTAACACCATCAACCCAAAACAATAAAAATTGACTCTACACTTTATTTCATATTTTATTCTGTTATGTACAATTTGCTGAAGTGTGTGCGTGGTCACACATCAAACAAATTTTTAATAATGATAAATTATTATCATTATCATCATAGAGCAGCTGGTGTGTCATGTCAAAATGTAAAATCTGCAAGGAAACTCAGTGTACAAAGCAAATTTGAATTTCCACAAATTCATGGCGATTGCAAACATGTTTTTCTCCTGCCTTTTTGAAAAAAAAAATCCCATCTCTGAGAACATAGATGAATATTTTGCAGGTTTTGTAACAAAGCTCCGCAGAAATATGCTACTCTGCTATTACTTTTCAGAATTTGAAAGAAAAGCACGCTTTGCAAACCCTCGGCACAGGTCTACATGAATTGGGTCATTTTCAAAATGTTTCTGTGGAAACAGTGAAAAGCTGTTTAGAAAAGAAGATGGCCAGCTCATTTGATGAGGTAGATAGTCTACTCTGATGTATTGGACACACACAAAAATATCATCCCCATGGCATATTACTCTGAAATCACACATGCTGAAGATACTCTTCCAAAATAGTGATCTTTGAAATTGTAGCTGGCTTTGTTGTATACGGCTATTCAGTTTACCCAAGGGTTTTTTATTTTCCCGGTGTGTTTGATCAATCTATCCAGTGGTTTCAAGGTTAAAACCATTTCCAAGATGCAAGGCGATAGTTCAAAATTAGATGCTGCGTTATCATTTTGATACAACCTTGACAAAAGGAGATTGCCCGTCTCATAATTATCAAATGTAGACTCAACCCATTACAAAGGACATTCACCTGTAATCAATAGGCTATTCCATTATGCTGTAGGGGTGGCAAAAAGTGAGATTATGAATTTTGTGACAAAGCTTGCATTTACTTACTGTATTTAAACTTGAGCTATAGATTGTTTTAACCTTCTAAAATTATTTGAATCTGTGATTAATCTTCAAAAGCATGCTTCCCGTGCTACTTGAAATCAACTAGTATTACAATCTATTACATGTTCTCATTTATTCATAGCAAAGGAGATCAATCTATTGTTCATAGCTCATGTTACTCCATGGAAAATAGAACATTCTACCGGTAGAAAAAATGATTACAGTCGATTACCAAGAATAAATTCTCATTTGCTTGTTGCAGTCAAGACAAACTTAAGATAAATATACCAACAGTCAAACAAACAAACAAAGTGACAAATAAACTAAACAATGTATAAAGAATCAACAAGTATAATAAAGAAATTAATGATTGCTAACCAGTATTCAACAATGGTGGAAATAAGAATGTAACATACCGGTATATGATACTATCATCTCTTTATAATACCATACTATTGTGCCATCCCGTCTTGATCTGTGTAACATTAAACAATTGGTATAATTGCCAATTGCCATTCAACTTGTCTGCTATAATAGTCTTCTAAACTTGTGACATCCCGAGTAGCATGAGCAAATTTATCATCTGAAATTTGTCTTTCAATAGCACACGGATATGTGATCTTTAGTTGCAGGGGAAACTTTGTATTTATATCATTCACTGCAGTGAAATAACACACATGCATTGTAACCAAATGCCATTTGTTCTTTTATTCAACACTCCTGAAAAATTTAACAAGAAACATCTCGGTTGGCGAATATATCTGCTGGTATCCAAGTTGAGTGCCAGGGTTGAGTGACTGATTGCCGAGAAAGTCAGCAAAATCTTTTTTGCAATTTGGCGCTCATAAATATCGGGAAACCCTGTCGTATTTTGGTAAAAAATTAGTTATCCCTTTTCAAGTACATGGCCTTCATAAGTTTATTGCCTGGAGCCTGTGTGTCTGGCTACACATTGTCGCATCTATAGTTCCCTAACCAAGAGGTCGTTTACCTAGGGGCCTTCTACAAAGTTCATTATCCTACACTCTGCTGAGGGAGATCTCAAAATGTTACAAACTCCACAAAGTGACATTCACCGTTGGAAACTGAGTTACAATACTGAAAGTCTAAACCAACAATTACTGTAACTGTACAACAATAAATATATACATTATTATCATAAAACTGCTTTCAAGAAGTTTCCAAGAAATATTTTCAGATGCTTTAACCAATTTCTGGAAAATGATGCCAGGAAATGGATAACCTCAAACGAATTTTCCGATTATTTTTAGCGCCTGATAGAGAATGGTTGAAAGTTTGCTTGAGGAAAGTTTGAAAGTCCCTCATTTTCAAGGCGCAAACTACCTTTGATATTATTACTCTAATTTCATTCTTCCAGAAATAATATAAGGCAGCCAGCATTCACTGCCCTGGAGGACTTGTCTATTACAAGGGGTACTTTTCAGAATTTTACTTTTCTAATCATGCTTTCCATTGATTTTCCACCTGACAGATCCATATGTTATCGGAAAAAACATTTAGAGATCCGGCCCTCTAAACCTGCAGCACTGACTTTTTTGTTCCAACAACAAATGTAGGTTTTATCTTTACATATATGCATCTGTGTTAATTTTTGAGGAGTACTATTATTCAACACTGAGAGACCATTTTTGTTCAAAACTTACTATCTTCATTTTTTCTTCCATTCTTTACAATTTGCATTACACTTTTTGCAATAAAATTACAATTTGATTATTTATTATCAAAAAGCTGAGTAAAACTTGTAAAATGACAGGGTGCTGGATTATTTTTAATTTTCACCATAAATAAATTCTTTAATTCTGTAAATTTGCCAGCTTAGTGTGTCAACAACAGGTAGTAATGAGATATGGTGGCCTACAATAAAGTTGTAATGACTATATTTTGAGCCAAATAACTTATTTTTTTGACAATATTGCTAAAGTGGCACATTTAATACTTGTACAGTGAGAGTGAAAGCAATGATAAGTCTATGCATTCTACCCCAGTTCAATACTGCTTATTGATTGAATAGGACAGGTATGTTCTGCTTCAAAAAGAATCTTTTCTCTCTCCGCCAATAACACTCTAAAATGTTATCAAATTTGCCCATTTTAGACTAAAGGTGGACATCTGAGAACAACCAACCGGTATATACATCTATAACTTTGTCATAAATAAATGTTAATGATTAGAATTTCTTGAGTACTTTTGCATAACTTTTCTCAATATTTTCAATTAATATTTGTTTCCAAGTTTTGCCAATGAAATATTTGCACTTTTTTCTCCCACTTTTCTTTCAGCTCCTTAATCAACTTCAGGATGTGTAAAAAACATGATCATTATACAACTGAATCTATCTCCTCAGGAGTTTCACCATGAATAATAACTTTTGGTATTAGTGGGATTTGAGTCAAAGAACAGTAATCCACAATCCGACAAATATCGGCTGCTATTTGACCTTTGACCCTATTATCTGAATGAAAGACCAGGAGAATCTGAACATGGTTTCACAATTTTTTCAAACAAATGTACATCTCATGATAAGGGGGTTAGTCACAATGTACACAAAGACTGGGTAAAAAACATTGGAATCATATGCTGCAGGCACAGGTTGAATTTTAATTGTAGCTTTGTAGTCTTTTAGCTGACATTGATGGGATATATATGTCCAATCAGTGCTGATTAGTTTTATAATCCTTTGAGTGTCAAAGTCTATTTTTGTCACTTTTATAAATTATACCACAGTCAATTTTTTCCGATTTTAAAATATTAAATTAAAATTTTGGTGGGAAAAATTACAGCATTGGTAAAATATTGAATTAAAATTTTGGTGGGAAAAATTACAGCAGTCAAAGGGTTGATTACATTGTTTTTGAGGGTGTATTTGGGTATTGTCATCAATGCTACCGTGTCTTTGATAATGACTATGCTGTATATGTACAATTAGCATAGACTGAAATTATTCCTGATATTTCATGAATTTAAACTGTTTATTGTCGACTTCCGTATTAAACACAAAATACCGAATGTGAAACTAACGGATACATTACCAACCAAGTAACCAATAGCAATTTAAATAGGATTGATAGAGACAACAATAAAGTTTTTACGTAAAAAATTGAAAAACTACACATAAACTGCACCTCCTAATTTTCAAAACTCCTTGAAACACTGGATGATAATTCAAAATATACCTCTCCAAGTTTCATTGACATTTGAAATTTCCAATGGCTTCAGATAGCTCCATCTCTAATTATTGATCGCTTAGTTTCTTATCAGTCTTTGGAGAAGCCATCATTTAAAAGAGACATATACAGCAAGATTTTCTGTTATCGAAAAATCAATCTGAAAAAATGTGATCCTGCACACGTCACACATAGATGTATCTGAGACAACGAACACAGGGCAGGGCTAACCTTCAAATTCTGCAGCACATGTCAGTTTTAATTGATCGCCCTTTGATAGGCAAAGGCTAAAACCTTGCACACAGTTCATACTGGATATCGTAAAAGCATTTTGATTAGCAATACTTGCCTTGGAGTTTCTCGCATCACCTTGAAGCGAATTTTTTCCTGCACCAATCTCATTCTCTCTTTCAATCAAAGTTTGGTTAGTTACATATATGCTCATTAAACTTCTCACAGCATTTGTAACTTGTTGGTCTCATTACACCACTTTAAGTCAAAGTTCTTTTGACCAAATTTATTTGCTGTGGCAATCAAACTTCAACAACCTTATCATAGAAATAATCCCTACAAACCTTTGAATAAAAAAATTTGGTATGTCAGGAAACCAATTGTTTTCAATTCTTTTTTCCATAAAATCTCCTAAACTATGATTTCACCAAGATTACACATTCTCGTTATGAAAGTATGATTTTTCAATGAAAATATATCATTTGTTTTAATTGTTTGAAATATAATATGAAAGAAATTCTGATAACGTTAAATGAAATTCATGGACTCAAAAAAATTATATATTTGATCTGCAAAGTGATACGTTGGATGACCTCCTACTAAACCTTTCCCAGCTAACTCCAAATCATGTTTATATTGCAATGACTTTGATTGTTTACGAAGTGCTGTCAAATTTAATTGTCCAATAAGTTTGTATAAAATCCTTACTTACAATATCAAAGTATTGGGAGCAAGGATTAAAAGTTTGGAAAGCCATAAAGTATTACTATCTCCTATGATTCTTTAGCTGAAAGTAAACCAAGTAACGATGCAACAGATGGATGTACAACCCTGGCTGTTTTAACAATACCCTGGTTGCAATATGTTGCACTTGACGAAAAACACCGCAACTTTCAATGATTTCTACCTTTCTAGTCTATTTGCTGCTACATTGCTTTTTGAAAACTTTTATCACATAAAACACAACAGGGTTATGTCATATATTGTTCTTCTTTCCAAAATCCACATTACAATTCTGCTATTACAATTACCTTTGATCTACTACTTATATCACAGAAACTTTCCCACTGAACAAAAAAAAAATTTGAAGGCCGGAAAGCAGATTTTTTCCCAGGCATTAAAATACCGATATGTCATATTTACTTTAAATTTCATAAGGGATGATATTCTTTGTGTGGAAAATTTTCAAAAATAATATCCAAGGAAAGATGACAATTTTTGTATTTTTTCCCCAAAGATGCAATTTTCTATAAGGTACATTGAAAACTAGAGAGGATCATCTTTTTTGTGAAAATTCATTTCCCCCTGGGTGCATTCTGTTTTTTCAATACAAAATGCTTTTGGAAGCCACTCATAAAGAACAGGCTTTACGCAAAAGTCAAGTCAATGACCAACACAAGGTGAGTTCACTATAAGAACCATTAGTAAAATGATGGGTACAGTCTGCGATGTGCTGCACTCAATGATTTCTCCTTTCTTATTCTTCCCCCTAGCAAGAAGTGTAAACTTCCAACGTCTCCAATAATCACTTGTCGGCAAAACACACACACGTAGCGTCTCACCGCACAACCTTGGCTATGCTTATAGTAATTGAAATATTCTTGCCTGTATTTAATACAGTCACATTGCGCTACATTCATATTTTTTCTTCCCTGTGAGCTGTTCTATATGCACATTTGAAAATAAGAAATCCATAATGAAAAAAGAGGTGTTCTTTTCACAAATTGTTTTTTCGCAGCAGTAAACAAGTTTCTTTTGCTATGTTGATTCCATGGAAAGAATTAACATATGCCTCAGTCTTTGTTGACTTGTTTCACTGATGTCATTTGACTTCATTTATTTTACATTAAAGTTTATTGTTTTGTTCACTAAATATCATAAGATATGGATACTATAGCCACACTCTGAGCAACACAAAGATGGCAGTCAACAATATCTGAGCAAGTATTCAGTTTGTACAGACATGAAATCATTGGTGATTATGCTTCAACGCGGTGATTGAGTGTTCCAATTGATAACAAGCACTTCAGCAATTTGATTTGTGAGCAATAACTTATCAAATGCAATCATTCTGAAAATATGCAAATTAATTCCTTACATATTCTTGAATGTGACTGATATACTTTTGAACACTGCTTCAGTTCATTTCAAACACTTTTATTGATCATACAGAGATACTTTTCCCAACTAAAATGATTCAATCAGCCAAAATCAAGATTTTGATATTTTTTTCATCTATTACGTGAACAAATTTGATGGCTTAAAAGTCAGAATCATCTTCCTCAGGTGTAACAAACTTTTAACCAATCAGAATTAAGGAGTCTGATGATTTATGCAAATAAGTATGTCATGTGCCACTATGGACCAATCAGCATTTTTTTAAGAAATGGCCAAAAGTACTTTCTGACATGATTATCCAATATTATAAGTGTCTCTCTATTGTATTCAGCCTTTTCAAAGTTATGAAAAATAATTTTGTATTTGGACATCCTGAATATGTGAACTAATGACAGCGCTTATATGTAAACTTTCTCTGAATAACAACTTCACTTGAGTCTTGTCAAACAAATTAAGATGACATGTTTTTCCTCTTATCTGAAGGTATTGTAGTATGTGAACTATGAATTTTCAACTTATTAATTAAGCTCTATACTACAGAATTTAAAAATTTCACACAATGCATTCACCATAAATTATATGACAATGTCTTATCGTCATAATATCTCCAGCTGGCTGCAAAACATGACACAGTCTGGGAAAGATTTATCAAAAATCCATGCAAGGCTGAGTGAACGGAGGATCAGATTGCAACTCCCCTCCAGCACTATCCGTATCTGTATGATATCTCAAATATCAGTTGTAGTAGCCCATTATACTTTTATAGTTTTCCCGGTTAATTTTACCTCCTCTGGAACTACAAAATAATTCCGCTGTGACCATGAAACCTGGAAGGGTTTATTTGTCAAAACATTTCTATGAACCCTAGAATTCTTAAATCTGCAGGCTTTCCAATATGAAGAATTTCAGGAAAACACAGTAGAAATCTAATATTCTGAGATCTAACAGAATCACTCAGTGGCTTTGCAGTGATTATTTATGAATTGAATTTGTCACACCAGTCTTCATAGTTCTGAGATTGGACAAAAGACACAGATATTTTTGCCTCTTATAACCAAGTGAGATATGCATATAACAAAAACAGAAATACTTAGGGTAGTTTTTTGTCCAGCAAAAATCACATAAATGAACTGACTGTATGATCAACGCTCAAGAAATTACAAATGCAAGCCAATGTAAACCTCCAATATTACACTATAATCTCTGTTAATATCAAACTTAAGTTACAAAAATTGCAAAAAAAAACCAAAAAGGGTAGCTGTATTGGTACTAACAACCTTTGTGTAGTAACACCTCATGACAGGACCAGTGATCGAAATAATCGGTGGCAATGGTGGCATTTGCCACCAAAAACTGTCAATCTGCCACCAAAATTTTTTTCTGGTGGTATTTTTCTGCCACTAAATTTTGGGTCATCATGTCATCGATCCTACGGCTTGAATGAAGGAACACTAGTCTGAAGGAACACGCGTTGTCTGACGGCGGAAAAACTCATTAGCCAAAAAAAAAAACCCCAAACTAATTGCGACATTTTGGCATGAATGAAAACACAGCGTGAATCCAAACTTTTGATTGGCTAATCTCCATATCGATGACAGCAGCTTTTGTACACTTGACATGTTGTTGCCCTCTGTGATAGCCGCATGCAGTAGTCATACTGCACAAGATAAAAGCATGTTGTGACATTTTGAAAACAAAGCCAAACTGCAGCCTGCATGAATTAAATAACAATAAATACTTGCAATTCGTTAGCCAGTACAGGGCTCAAAAATTCCTATCGCTCGACGCCCGTGGCTTGTGAATTTTGCGTTCGGGCAAGTAAAATCAATATATGCTTCCCGTCCGACGGGCAAGTGCACCAGCGGTTGAATTAACTAATTACTAAGCTCTGGACAATTCAAGCTTGAAAACGTATTTCATTACGTCTGTACACGCCTACAATTATTGTAAGTCCTTCAACTCTCAAAAGTTTTTTCTTAAAACCCTTGAAAATCCGCCAGGCATCGCAAAATAATCTTTCTTGCTGTTGTAAAACACAAAAAGTCGTAAAAATACAGTTTTGCGATATGTTCTCTCCGACGACACGGAGTGAACTCACTCTTTTGTATGTGTGCCGTAAAGTGGTATGCTCTTGACAGTGGTTGCCATTCTCTTTGTGCAAGTGCAGCATGAGTCGTATGACAGTCGATCGGCTTCACACGATAGTGTAATTGCACCCTGTGCTTGGTAAACGGATGTAAACTTATTCGAAGCCATTGATCTCGGCAATGCTTACTGTTAAACGTAAATCAACACCCAGATGAAAAAGTACATGTTTACATCGTAGTCGAAACGGGCTCAGTCGACCAAGGAGGCCACATATATTGCAGCTACGTAGTGCGTGAGATGCAGACAGTTTCAAATTACGTGACCTTGGTTGTTAGGGATCGGCTCTCACTTACAGAAAACAAATCTGCACTGAAGAGTAACAAAAACGAAACTTGAATCTGCTCTCTTGACGAATACATTTATCAAAATAAAACTTTGAAAGACTGCCGTGCTCAGTGAGTAAACATGTAAATAGGTAAAAGGGTTGCAGATGTTCATGTGCGTATGCATTGGCAGATAAACACTAGCACAGCAGTTGTTTGTGATCTCAGCTTGATAATAAAGAGCAGCTGCCAGCCATGCACATTGTAAATCACACAATCTTATTACTCTTATGCAAAGATTTTAATTTGGATTAGGTTGTGGAAAAATTCCAAATTCAAAGATGTTTTCTAGATGGCCAAATCTACAGAAAAAAAACTAAAGTATTCTCACATTTCTTCTGCGACATTTCAGATTTGATAATAGTCCTTCATTTTAACAAGAATGTAGTTCATGTTTGAATCTGTTTTTTCCCTCTTTGAATTCACTTCATATGGCCAAACTCTTGCTTTCTGTTACAAATTACTAGTACAGTTATTAGAAATTTATGGCAAGTAATTTTTCCTGTCGGGCAAGTAAAAATGAAATTCACGTGTCCCACGGTTGGTAAGTTTGAAAAATTTTTTTCGAGGCCTGCAGTATGGGTTGATTTTTTGTGACGTGTACTCACCATATATTTTCAAGAATTTATAAATTAGAATGAGTATGTGGCAATGACAAAATGTTGCATTATACTGATCACATGATGTGTTAAACTGCCACCAGATTTTTCATAATTGCCACCTGATTTTATATCCGGTGGCAAACTTTTGCCACAAGAAATAAAAAAGTATTTCTATCCCTGCAGGACAATACTGAACTTCACTTGATAATATTAAAACTCTACCGCTTACAACTTAATCTTAAATTCACAGAAATCTTTTGACTACAGACTAATTTTTATCATTTCATGTACCAATAAAAGAGCCTTTTGCGATTACAGGTATATTAACCCTTTGACCCACCAAAATTTTAGCGCAAATTTGACCAATATTTGTGAGCTTTTCTGTAATATTTTTGATAATTTTGGACCAAATGGATATCATATTACATTGGCTGCAGGTTTTTATATACATTTTGGCCAAAAATCTGAAAAAAATTGACTGGGATATATTTTATAAAAGCTACCAAAATTTACTTTGGCCCTCGGAGGGTTGTATAGCTGCACGCGCGTAACATCCAACATCGCTGCTTGAAAGACGCACAAATATTTTCAGTGCATGTTGCATGTGGCTGTTGTTGCAGCTTGTAGTTGGAGCTATAAGGAAATCTGTTCTAGTGTTAATAGCAACATTGACAGCTAGTCGTCTTAGCTCCCTTACAAGTTGTACTTTTGTCATTGTTGCCTGCATAATTTCCAAAGATGTTGTCTAAATTAGCAGACAAATATTTATTTTTGCATACTAATAAGAGAACAAAAAACATCATTTGCAAATGGCCATATTGTTTCATAGCATTCCTGCTTTACCGTTCACACAACACAGCAAGGTAGCCATAATACTTACTGCCACAAAACACTCACTTGACACTTTGCTGAACAACAAGTTAACACACAAAATAGACAGGCAGACAGACAGACAGACATAAATCAACAAATATCTACATAGGCACCCTGGGGTGCCTTAGCACAGTACACCAAAGAGTCAGTGTGTACTGAGAATGAAATTTAACGAGATTTTAATGACAACTGCGATGCAAGACATCCCTACTTTGATCAGACAAAAAATATGAATATTCTCATAAAAATACAATCCCCCTGCAGGATGTAATTGCAGTTCAATGTGTTATCATTTGGCACCATTAATCACCACTGCAATCCTAAATTTATCCCAAGGATGTCCATGTAATTTCTTTTAATGTCCTCCATGGTATTTGATACTTTTTACAACACCTCAATTCAGCAGAAGTCAATGAACCCAGGTATCTGAGAATTTCGTGCTGCGAGACAATGCATTATGGAAAGTCACGGTGTCATTGAATACAGTTAGGTTGTAAATCTTGTCAACGTTTTACGATCCTATAGTTGCAAATCATCAATATTTTTAAAGAAATGGCAATTATGAAATATGGTTACTGCATGGTACAAATTAAAAGCTTGAACATCACAAATAGAATCTAAAAATACTAAATGTGTGCAAAACCCAGCTATCATGAATTATCTTGCAATTGGTAATATCAAATATGCTTATTGCCAACTTTTCTTTCTACTAAAATGTACAGAAAAGCAGTTCACTTGATTTGTTTTCTTCATTTAAGCAATAATGTACTCCCTCCTGGCTGATAACGGATGAAAGCAAAGTTTTCACAACAAATGTGGCAAAGCTGAGTGCATTATGGAGTGCAAAGTTTGCTTGAACCCAGTACGCGCCTTGAGGTGGGTATATTGTCGCTATTATTTTATATTTTGGCAATGCCAGCGAATTAGTAGATGTAGAAAATATCTTTGACCACAATATTGATAACTGGATACATTATCAATAATGAATAATGACGAGGGATAACGTCACAAAATTCACTGTTATAATTTGGAACAAAGAGACTGAAAAAATTGCCTGAATTGAGTAAAGGTAGATTATACACATCAAAAATTAGTTTGAAGATGTTAGTGTATTTACAGTATCCTGTGTAGATTTGAACATAATAAGGACATAACACTCCACTCAGATATACAAGCACTGATAATTCAGTAAGAAACGTGCAGTAATACGCATGCTGATACGACACAAGGAACAGGCGATTTTGGGTAATAACCGATTTATCATATACCCATGCCCATAATTTTAGGGAATTTTTACTAATAGAACGAAAAACCTTTAATTTTGAGGTTTTACTTTATTACGCCTTGCGCATAAATATCAGAATGTTTATGTGAACAGGCTTCATTCATAAAGTATACGACGAAGATGTCAACATCACGCGCGACATTGTCCATATCTCAATGAAACCCAAAAAGAAAGACACCGGGATACAAAAATCGTCATACAGAAGGAACATTTTAAGGTGCAATATGCTATTACAACCGTAACCGATCAAACACTGCTCAGCTTTAAATCTATCCTGATTTCGATCGTCGTACGGCACGGAGCTCGCGCAGAGAGGGGACGCCATTTTGTTAGTTTACCTTTAGAGTTGCCATGTCAACAGTCGTCGCGCGCGCGACATCGCTGTCACGCCACGCGCTCACTACCTGTTCGGTGGAGACCGTGCACAGTGCCGGCGCCGTGCGAACGGCAGAATGTTTGCTAGAACTTGACCAAAAAAATACCATGGGAAAACATTTCAAGACTCAATGTGATATTTCCGTATTTTGCAACCAGAAATACCCGTGTTCCTCGAAGTCCTTCAAGTTTTTACGTCGGCGACATCGCTTCGCAGGCAGGGAGCGGCAGCCATTTTGTTGTTTACGTTGTTTACCAACAAACTGCTTATGTAGTTCGGAAAAACTCAAAAATTGATGACGTTCATCGTCCATATCTCGACGTTTACCGTGAAATATCACGGCTGATATTTTACGTTGAACGTCACTAGGATGTAGCAATATGGGCATGGGTATATGATAAAATGGAAAATCAGATTACATTCAATTATGATATGTTATATATTATCATAATGTTATACTTGGTATAATTCACTTTCTTTATAAACAGTACACATAAAAAACTTTTTTACTGCTTGGAAACAGTATTATGCATAATTAATTTATTTACTTGTTTATTTAGCATTCTTATTAGACAAAAACAAATGGTATCTGTGAGAGATTCAATTTCAGCACCATATAGCAGATTAGCATTTACAAGTTGAGAAAATGACCTGGTATTATTCTGATTTACACTACCTTGAAAATTACGAAAAAAAATTTGCAGCACTAGGATACACAAAGCTTAGTTTTTATTTATTTCCTAAACTAAACCTTTCATTGTATTATGAGTGTCATGAAATATACTTTATCAATTAACATATACACACGTGATATTTCCTGTATATCTAATAAGTAATATTCCATAGTGCATCAGATACACTGAATGAGATCCACACGACAACTCTAAAAATCAGAACACTTGAAAAGGAAAAGGCAAAGTACGTGCCCATCCCAATGTATGTAGAACTAGAAAATGACAGCCAGGTCCTGCTTGTGGAGGCTTTGTGTTGTTCTGAAATCCACAATAACTATACAAAGTAGATTTTTGTAGGTTCAGAGCATGATATTCCTATCCTCAGGCGTTTTTTAATGAACTACATAAATAAATCATTATATACTGTCATAGGCAACATGTGCTGCACATTACATCAATACAAGACTTTATTAAAATTCAGACTTTCTGATGAGCAGGGTTCAAAATCAGATTTCAGGCACATCTGTCCTAAGAAATATGGATGATTTCATTTCTGAGATGTGCATAGCTTGGTGGAAGCCATTTGTTTGACTGTGTATCAAAATTGCGTTTGCCTGGAGGGTGCATGCAGTGCCTGAGTATGTCAGGTCTATTACGGAGCTATCATGTACTACGGTCCCTGAAACAGATTTCCATCTGATAATACTACTCTAAAGACGTCACTTCTCTGATCGCTCAGGCAGGATTTTCAATGAATACATGTAATTCCTTAGAGGCACGTTGGTTTCCAGATTGTGCCAACCCTATGAATCACATACGCTGCATGAAAATTTGATCGATGGCATGCAAGCAAAACAGATTCTGCGTTTCTAACACTACCACACACTTTACAGCTGGTATGTTTTGTCCCCAAGAAATAGCCATCAGTATCAGTATTTGCTTCCATCATGACACCATTTAAGAGGAAACAACAAAGACAATAATCACTTTCTGAATGAGCCTTGTGGTTAGAGAGAGGATTAAGCGGCACGATAGAGTTTCATTTAATCACCAAATAATGAACTCCAATAATTCATGTCATAGAAATTTAATTCCAGTACTCAATATACTTTATGTTTACATGTTCAATTTCTGTATGTTTTGATGTCACAGAAACACACATCACAAGAATAAATAAATAAAGGACAGTCATATCATATTAATTCAATTTCATCTCAACAACATATTGCAATTTATCATTGTATTAAATCATTCATCTACTGTTGAATATATTGACACCTCATATTCAATATTGCATCCTGCCTAATGCTTTGGATGTACGGTATATTGATTGAATGCTTGCCTGCATCAGGCCCTGTTATTTATTAAAATACAAGGAAATGAACTTGTTACTAGTTGCAGTGTCTATTGTGAAGACAGGGATATTTATGTCTTTGCTTCTACAGTATAAATTGCCTTCTTCAAATTTCTAAGCAAACACTTATAAAATTTTGATTTTAAAATGTCCAAATTTATTTTTTGTTCAAAGTGTCTGATGTGAAAATACCACACTGTAAAATGTGTACTGCCCATGGAAAAGCAAGATTTGCTGAAAGCTGATTGGTTTATGCCAGCAAGCATTAAAGAATAGGTCCCTTTGCTCTGCAACCACATTAGGCCGTTTAAAGAAAATTCTTTATTTGCCGTCCTTGGATTTTTGAAAACCTACCAGCCAGCCAGGAAAAAAAAACAAAGACAGACAAAAAACACAAGTGTATTAATATAAGCTCAATTTTTAATTGGTTGCGTTAGGAAAAATAATATTTTTATTTGTATTTTAGTGTTCACATTGTGTTTGTTTTCTTAATTTTCTCTGAAAACCTGTAGCCAGCACGTAGACGGCAAACAAAGAATTTTAATTAAAGTGCCTTATCCCACAAAAATGAATCTACCGTACACTGCAAAAGTTATCAAGGATGAAAGATTAGTGGAAATACTGGGGTTACAATCACTGATGCAAACGTATAACTTCAATAAGATGATTAAAACAGCTGGTTGTGCCGTAGATGAGAGACAGCTGTAAAAAGGACTACAATCATATGGACATAATTAATAGATTCTCTTGTTTGCCAATATGCCATTCTTTAGACTGACAAACACACAATTATCTTAACGGAGAATAAAATCCAATTGTATTACGGGATGATTATGAACAACCTGTTAACCTTTGACTGTTGTAATTTTATCCCACCATAATTTTCGTGCAACATTTTACCAATTTTTATGAATTTCCTGTAATTTTTTTGATAATTTTTGACCAACTGGACATCACTTTTCGTTGCTACAGTTTGTGATCAAAATTTAGGGAAAAATCTGAAAAAAAAATTTACTGGCTTTGTTTAAAAAAGGCGAAAAAAAATTACTTAGGTTCTCAACCAGTTAACACTGGCTGTGCAATACCGGTATGCACTACAACAATCATACATGAGGACTTTGGATGCACCTTATAGCTTTAAAGAGGCACTCATGGAAATACTTTAATGTTTCTCCCCCCTGCATGTTTCATTAAATGTGGCATGAGAGAAGTAATTAGAAAATGTATCCTTTGTTATTTTGTTCCAGAATCTCAAATATATGATTAAAGAATTGCATTAAACAACAAAACACTACTGATCATCTTTATTGTCCTATCAATAATTTATTACCCAAATCTAAAAGAATTAACCTTTGACAATCAATGATGATATTGTATAAAATGTCCAATGTTTTGACTCAATTATATTGATTACAGTTCTCAATATAAGTAGCATACATGGTTATGTAGTAAGCCTTATGATGGTTGAATTGTCAATAGAGCTAACATTCATTGTGAAAAGAAGCATGTGTTCTATGCCAGTGATGACATCATATGTGCAGTAAATTTCATTTGCATAGCAATCACCATCAGGTTGAATTAACCTGCTCACCCCTAATTCCCAGTAAACAGGTCCACATTCACCTATTGATAACAATAGATATAGGCTATACCACGGTTGTGAATAGGTTGACGATTTAAAGAATGTCAGTGTGACATTTGTTCAACCAAACATGGACACTGACTATGTTATTTTCTTCCAGTGTAAACAATGATTGTGATGGCATCTAGGACCTCTTCATTGCTTTAACTTAGTCTTACCTTGTGTGATCAATAATCGAGTTGGATCAGTAAAATGTGAACCAGGAAATGATGTCATAGTGACAGAATCAATCAATTAATCAATCTCTCAATAAATTGATCCATGTATGTATCTGTTGAACGATAAAGATATCCATCTATTTCAAATACCTGCCATTCATGAAAAATTGTATTTATTAATCCACATATATATTTATTAATCCATCGTTCTTATGATCAGCCCTATCATTATGGATCTCATTGTTTTATATATTCATATTATTCATTATTTTTTCACATTATCGCTTTTATAATAAAGTAAACGACAGTTTCTCTTCCCACACAGCATGTTGACACACACAGTATGACAGCTTGTCAGTTCAGTCTGTGCATGTGTAAACTTATTGTTATTGTTAGTGAATTCTGGTAAGTAAAACCAGAATTCAAATAACAGTGCCTTTTACACATATAGACGCTGTGTTGCCAAGATAAATAGTGGGTTTTTCAACATGATTTGGGGAGTAGAATATGAGCTTGCAATTGAAATACAGAAAAAAAATTGTGAAAAAATCATCAAAAGTTACAATTCTAAAGCCCTCTAATAAAAAATGAGATTATCTAAGAAACCAATACTGCATGGTATGTGAATATTAATGTGAGGATAGAAATTTTGGAGCTTTGTGCATCGTGTTCAACATCTGAAAAAACTTGAGAACTGTGACCATTAAGAGGAACATGACCACACAATTTTTTTTTATGAGTTATACAAATGTTAGAGCAAAGCTGTAAGTAGTCTCATGTCAGAAATGGGAAATTATTAAGGAGTATGAAAGGCATGTGGCGTCTTGCTGTCTAACACGTGAATCTGACAAAAATGTTGGCTAATGCTTACTTAATTAGGCTATTTTATCCCTTACCTTGGGCATGACAGAAATTCAGATTGAAACTGAAGGATGCGTATTAACAATGGAACCGTGGGTATCATACGGTTTCTGTTCCAATTTCTCTCCATGATTATATGTCAGAGGGAATAGAATGAGGTTGTCATTGTTGTGTACATGTTGAAGTGATTCAAGGTATGCCTGCGAATCATGTCAAACTACTCTGAGAGCGATGACTTCAATAAGTAGATCATTTCACTACTTAATGGAAGCATTCCACCTGGCTCCATGAACAAAGAACCACATCAAAAGGATCTTAACCAAGCTCAAAGTTGTGATGTTGAACTCATTATCACTCACTGATTCCTTTTACACAAGATTTTGGGACTAGCTAATTTTTATCAATTTTATCATCTTTTTGTTCACAAGGAAACACCACTGTGAAATTTCATGATAAACTGATTGAAGAATTTTCATAGACTTAATTTTAGTGTACATACATTTTTACTTGTCTTGCAGCATTTCTCAGACATAAGCATACTGCTTTTGAATGGCGTTCACTTCTGGTATTGCTGCTATTTCTGAATGGAATCTGTTTTGTGTAACATCACACAATCTTTAATTTTTGATAGACTGGGGTAGTCGTACTTTGTTTCATAGCTCTCAAATGTACCACTGTCTTGTATGGATATATCAGATATCATTCCAAAGCTTGTAAATCTTCTAATCTTACACACATACAATAGTTATAGAATCTGACACATGCAACATGTTGCCATCTGTTCAACTTGTTCAGATTACCTTCCTGTCCGGACTGTTCTGTCAGCATGTGCCATCTACATTCCTTTTTAATCAAGTTCGCTATTTCACTGTCTGATACACTAAAGTCGTTTGTATCGTGATGTACTTGGATAAAACAAATAACAGAAGGGTTGCCAACCAAATTCATGATGGCTATAAACAGACTTGAGATATGGGAAAACTATAAGAGTACCGGTAGATAAACTACATTGTAATTCTTTATTTTTTTTTTCTTCCTTACATTGAAGTCCATGTTATTGAATAGAAAATGGCTCATCTTAACTGCACTCAGAAACTTATTCAGATAGCTATCACGCTATCACAGCTAGTTTGAGAGGACCACTGTTGTTACCTGGTGCAAGCCAGTATGTCTATAATGTTTAATGTAGACTGATAGTTTAAAGGCCGATGTCGGCGTCAGATTGTCTTGCAAGGAAATTAACTTACTAGATTACATTATTTCAATGGAAAACAAAAGACTATGACACTCCATATTCCTCTTACAGACCAGAAAAAAACTCGATCCTGGGGATCAAGTCCCTGGCCTTTAAGGCACTGAATTTGAAACGATGAGCTTGAAATGAATACTGTCATACGACATCAATAATCAATCTCCAATCAATTTTCACACCATACAAGTACTCCTGAAGTTTGGTTATTTTTTGAAATTTTCCTTTATTGTGACCTGACAGATGATAGATATTCCTTCAAAGGAACAACAGCTGTAAGTTATGACAATATTTTAACTAAATAATATGTATGTTCTAATTTTCTGCTTCTTTTCTAATAAAGTGTGAGCCAATACAAAGCAGTTGCCTTGCAAAAACAGCACACTCATTATATTTTTATGTTGAAAAATTCCATAAATTCTAGCCAGGCCTAAAATTCAGTTTGTCAACAATGATCCGATCTATGTGACAACTTACATACAGCTTGCAGTGACAGGTCGCGCCCAACGCGTTTCAAATACAAAATGTGTTATTCAAATGGAAGAAAAACTGAACAACACGCAAAAGTAAACAAATAGAGTTCTAGGACACCAATATTTGAATGACACCTTTTTCTGATTAGTGATCCAAGTGGAAAGGAAAATTATTAAGGACAAATGAATAATCTAACATGCAAGCCACAACACTGGAGTTGAACAAAGCTGAACAAAAGATGTGGTCAAATGCTGCATTACAAATAAATGGACATTAAAATAGAAATGACGGTATATCTCCTGGTTATACATTGCTCTGTACAGTATTAAAGGGCGGTGGTCGTCGGAACGGCACTCAAAGGTTGCTAGGGACCCCTACAACCAATATAAACACTGTATCCAAGCTACGTTGGCGATTGATGAAAGTTAAAACATATTGGTCTAAATGTACATTGTAAAATTTAAATGTTGCAGCTATTTTGACATGATGCATCTATATATAGTGCATGAAATACATTGTTTGTAAACAAGAAAGTTGCACATGTGCAGTTCCGATGACCACTTCCCTGTAATTGTCATGGCAGCTTGCAGTAATAATTTTTTGTGTTCGTTTTTAAAGAAAATGCGACATTACATACACTGTCTATACAATTATTTTTGAAATTAGAATAGATTAAATCAAGCTATCAGATATATATATATATATATATATATATATATACCGGTAGTAGCTGAACATACTTCCACAGTGTTTGAAAAAACTAAACTATTAGATGTCACTGTTATGGTTGAGTATAGGAGATTAAAATAGAATTGATGGTGTCTCCCGTTGCTCTGTATGGCATTGTCATGTCAGCTTCCATTAATAATTTTGTTTTAGTTTTTACAAAAAACGCGACATTACACTGTCTATGCAATAACTTTTTAAACAAACGATAGAATAGATTTAATCAAGCTGTCAAATATATATGTAGCTGAATACATAGTTCCACAGTGTTTGAAAAACTAAACTATTAGATGTCACTGTTATGGTTGGGTAAGGTGGTGGCAAATTATTTCTGTAGAAAAAAACTGAATATATTATATCAGCTGACCTACTTTTACCCTGCAGGTCAAAGACTCATGCAGAATATGAATTTGGTTCTGAGTCATCCCCGTGGTGCGGCATAACCAAAAGTTTCATAACAATTGTGCATTTTGTGATAAAAGTATGAAATTTGGTACGAATGTAGATTATCATGATATAAATCAATTTGGATACCGAGCCACCACGGGTTGAGCCTCGTTCTGGTGTGGCGGCCATTTTTAAATATGGCGACCATCAGTCACTATAAAATCCCGTAGTTGCTGCTCTACAGATGATTCTGTGGTGAGTAAAGGACGTATTTCCATCATAAATGCCTTTTAAGATTACCATTTGCATATTTTGTTGTTTTAAAATCAATTTTTATACCGATCCCTCACAGGTAGAGCCTCGTTCTGGTGTGGCGGCCATTTTTAAATATGACGACCATCAATTACTGTAAAATCCCGTAGTTGCTGCTCTTACGGATGATTCTGCAGTGAATGGTGGATGTGTTACCATCATAAATGCATATTAAGATTACTGTTTGCATTTTTTATTGTTTTATAATTTCATTCTACCAGTAAAAACGGGTTCTCTTAATAAAGTTATCGACAATATGTTTGCAACAAGGCAAAAGTGGAAGATTCAAAATTGTCAAATTGAATGTTTTATACGATGATCAGCTGTCAGCTGTTCTGTGTAGTTAGACTATCAGAAGGTACTATTCAGAGATTTTTTTATTTTATTCTTATTTGCAATCGTTGATGCACCAGTTTTAAGCATTTTTAGAGTTGTAGCTGGTACGTGCGACACTCACCAGGTTTTGCAAATAGGCCAAGATCGGCCCATGGCTGTGGTGGGGAGAGTATGATGCGTCCGAGTGTAAAAACAGCCTGTTCCATGTTCTTCCAATGGATGGAGTGTTCTCGAGTAGAAATATTGAATAATGTGCAATATTTTGACATTGATAAATTATCTTTTCTAATTTTTATAAGTTAGCCATCGACAAGTTCTGCAGGGTGTTAAATCACAAGGCCTGACATGGAAAATTGTGGGGGAATTTAACCCAATCTCTCACTCTTATTCATCTACATTCACACGTAGGCCTACATACCAAAAAGCACAATGATATTTACTGTATAACAAACCTTCTAGTTTTAACTTTAAAAACAATAACATTTTGGGCGGAAATCTCTTGTATATTCCCATAATTGTCAATGTTAGAGATTTATCATGTAACTACAATTAGTACATAAGTGCGGCCGTTTAAAATTTGACCACGTGGAGAACACGATCATATTTTTATATTATTTTTCGCCTATATGTACTATATTTTATACATTACTTTTCATAATTCATTTCACATGAAACTGATCTTGTGTAATTTGATATCTATTTCATAATTTAGATATTGGTTTTAGAGTTATTTCAATGTCAATGGTCTATTGCATAAATATATATATGGATTCATGCCTATATTTTGGTACTAATTTCTTGGTTGTACATAATTTGTTGTTGAAATGCAAAAACGTGGCACCATAAATTAAATTGTATTACTCCACTTTCTTTTGTTTTAAGAAACATGAAAGGTAGGGAAAGCAAGCTAAAACACAATCCTGCACTTTTGTCCGTCATGTCCGTGCTTGGCACTCCCCGGATCTCTGCTTGCTTTTACATGGCTAGTCAGCTGGCGAGTATTTTATTCCTTTCCATGGTGTTTACATAGGCTAAGACAACAAGTTTAAACGGCAATCCTAAATATTTGCCAATCATTTTCTTTTTATCCACTTGACACATACACCCAAGACCTAAGCAAGGTAGTGTTGGCTGGCCAATTATCTGATCAAATGGGAACCTTCCTATACAAACAGTGACACTCCAGTCCAGATTGAAACATAAACCTTAGAGATTTTACGCAGTTCAGTATTCACAATAAATCATTTGCACATTCAATAACACACAATTACAGAAAAGCTATTACCAAATTTTGAACGTTTTGAACATGTCAGCCCAGCTAAATCTGAACTACTTTATAAAGTATACTGAGTGTAGCGATCAAGTATCAGATACATGCTTTTAAACTATAGAACATCTTTTGATTTAATTCGTAAAGATTAGAAACGATAATTAGATCGATTCAACATTGGATATATCCTTAAAATATTACTGAAGAATGCCATAAAGTACTTTTTAAGGCGGAGCCTCCCTTTAAAAGGACGCCAAGGTATGGCGGCGTTCATTGTGTAAGTGGACACCAAACAGGCAACACGCGGGCACACGCTCCAGAAAATGCCACTTTTTAGTTTTCCATGGCCACAAAAACACAGACAGACTGCTAAACGGTCAGCGCAGAGTTGCTGCCGATTGAACTCTGTTGTTATATTCAAAGTCTAACGCGACTACAAGACAATTTTTTAGGAAATTCGAGGGTTTGTGGTGGGGAATCAATGACCGTTGGTGATTTGAACCGACCGTCAATCAAAAGCTTGCATAATCTCTGTTTGCAGGATTAGCAAAATGTGACAAGATCAGTTTGTGTAATTAATGTTATAGAAATCAAACATCGTACTGGCCAAGTGTTTGGCTGGGAGGAGACCTCCACTAATGCGAGAACCTGGGATTGAAAAGTGCGGCTTTAAGAATGGCTAGCTAAATTTCTGCTTATTTGTGAAGTTTAGAAATTATCATTAGAGCAGCTAAATATTGGACATATCGCTATTTTTGTTAATGAAGAAAGCGAAGCTATATGACATACACCCTGTATCTTTAGACACTTAATATGCTAATTTGTGAAGTTTAGAAACAATAATTAGAGCAGCTGAATATCAGGTATATCTATTCCATAATATTTTGTTTATGAAGAAAGTCCAGCTTTCTGATATATCTATACAAATTTTTCTTCAGGAACGCCCAGGTAATTTTGATGTAATGTATAATGCTTAGAAACGATTATTGGATCAGCTAAACTGTTGAATTAGCTGTGCTCATTGATACAGTTTAGAAAACAAAACCTTTAAAGGTTGCACCTTGCTTGTCATTCAGTTGGTTGTATAATTCAGTATAATGCCTTTCTTTTTTCATCTCCATTACAGCGAGTAGAACACATACCATAATTAGTTTTCAAAAATTGTTCTGCCAAAAATATTTAATTAGAGTTCCACAAAAGAACTTTTCAGACCAAATCTTACAAAGCAAACTTGAATCAAAATAATTTAATATGCGATGCTGATAATATTTTGAGATCATCCGTGACTATGATTTTGGCTGACTTCTGTCATAAAGACGTGTTTGATAAAAATTTATATGTTTCAGGAAATTTGCCGTATCTGTGTGCCCCTAGAAACATGATCCCACTTGCGACTAAATCATATTAAGTTCACTTCATATTTTGAAATACATCTGATACATACAAAACGGATTTCATACAAGCATTATAGTGCCTTCTGTATTGTGTGGAGCTAAAACAAATGGTAGAATGTAAGATAAGCCGTAATTTGAAATGTAATCTTTTGGGGTATTAGGTAAGTCTTGGTCCTATTTCATGAAAACTGTAACGGATATTTGTATATTACAAAAGGTCACCTTAAAGAAAAATAAATCGCTTTACTAATGATACCCCACAACCAGGTTATGTATAAGTTAGGCTCGGCGTATGACTTAAAACAAAGACATGTTAGTGGGTCTCGAAATCTTGATTCTGCGGTACCCTTCAACATATGACTGTGACAGCTGTTGCGTCCCAATATTTTTTCAGTTAAAAGTCTATTTCATATTTGTGACATGGCCTTCTAGCAAATAAAACAAATTTCACACAAGGCATTGCCGAAAAGTCTATTTCGTAATTGTGACAGGTTCTTATAGCAAATAAAACAGATTTCATACAAGGCATTACCCTTTATTATATGTCTAGGTTAAAAAATGGTAGAATTTGACGTTTAACAAAAAAGATGCGATTCGCAACAATTTGACTTTACAGTTCCCTTTTCCAATGCTTTTTCTGTTAAAAGTCTCTTTCATATTTTGATATGTCTCCGTAGCAAATAAAACAGATTGCATATAGAGAATTGCCCTTCTTATGTTTAGGTAAAAATTGGTAGAATTTGAGATAAGCAGTGACTGTTGACATTAATTTGCAATATAAAGTTTGGGGTATAGGGTAAGTTTTGGTCATATTTTATAAAAGCTACGGAAGATATTGCATATTAAAATATGTCGTCTAAAAGAAGAATAAAAACCCTTTCCAATGTTAGCCCACAAGCTAGGTTATGTAAAGAAGTAAGCTCAGCAGACGACTTACAAGAAGACAGGTTAAACGAAAAGGCATGCGAGTTGGCAATACTGTAATTTTGCGGTACCCTTCAAAGTATGACCGGTAGACCTATAGCATCCCAATATTTTTCCTATCAAAAGTTTATTTCACATTTTTACACTTCCTTGTAGCAAATAAACAGATGGCATACAAAGCATTGCCTTTTGTGTTATGCCAAGGTAAAAAATTGGTAGAATTTCAGATTTTTGGGGTATTGGGTAAGTTTTTGTCCCATTTCATAAAAAAATCTATCGAAGATATTGCATATTACATATGTCATTTTAAAGAGGAATAAATTTACATTCTAATGATATCCGACAAGTCAAATTACTTTAAAAAAACTTAGCAGATGACTTACAAGTGCTACAAGAAAAAAGCACATGGATAGCAAAATGGTTATTTAGTGGTACCGTTCAAAAGTCGACCATAATAATTATTGCATCCCTATATTTTTTCTGTCAAAATTCTATTTCGTATTCTAGGGATCCCAAGGCTTCTAAAAAGATAGGTTTGTTATCCTTGGGGTGCAAGTAGACCCCTCTGGCCCACGGCCTAACATATCTTGACTGCTTACATAGCGTCATCCTTTTATAGGATCAAATACCGTGCATTTTATGCATAAGAATTGTTTTTTGCCTGTATTTACCCTTTAACAAGTCAGGTGATGAAGAAAATTTAAAAGAATTTTCAAATAACTCTTTTCACAGTTTCTTATTGAAATTATTCAACCTAAAGTTACCCAACGACTTATGTAGTTGACATTTACTAGGTGAGAAATACCTGTCTGTCAGCCATTTTGAAAAAAATGGTTGCCACGGCAACGTTTTGGTAGATTTTCAGTGGCTCGGTATCTGAATTTGTTCAGCACATATTAAGACACATCTGAGCCAAGTTTGGTGCTTTTATCACAAAATGCACAATGGGTTTGCCATGCCGCACCACTCTAATTATGATGCTGGTATTTTGGGCACTGTCTTTACAAAATTAACCTGACCTATTTTCTTATTGACAATTGTAATCTCCAGTTTACTTCAAATGTACCGGCAGATTTCCCTTCACTTCGTTATTTTACCTTATGTCATTTCTCTTGTACCGATAGTAGGCAAAACACTATTTACTGATTAAAAAGGTGCAAAACGTTCAAAGATTGTGCAGACATTTACACAGTATGCTGGTTTCATTATTTTTCACAGAGTGGACACATATTTTATGTTTGGAATTCACGTTGATTTGTTATATAGTTTTATTTCTTGGCAAAAAATTTCTTTGCATTCTAGCTGGGCTTTCCCTTTAGGTTGGCAGTAACTTACATTTGATTGTGTGTCCATCCTCATTTTTAACTTAGATTTTTCCCCCTTTTGGATTGAAGATACACAATGGTGTTCAGCACATTTTATCGAAATTATAAAGTGTACTCCATCACCTTTCACATGGCTAAATCTACTGGTCAGAGATTTTATGTCTCAAAAAAAAACAGACTGAAATTTGGAGAACACCAGCTGAGAGAAATTCTCTCAAAGTTGATAGAATTATAGTATGTTCCTCGAAAGTGAAAGACTTATTTAAAAGAGAAACTTTCCTCTCCTGAAGGAATATTTCAACAATTCTCTTCCAAAATCAAGAATAAAAATTAGGGGTCACCGTGCAAATTTTTGTACTAGAGAATTACTACCAAAGATTTACCAATACTTGAAATTCAAAATGGCCAGCAACCCTGTGTTAACTCTATGTAGAAAAATAAAATTTCAATTTTTAAAAAAACTAAGAGAGTGGGCAAGTTTTCTTACACCAAGAGCTTCAAAATGAACCCCAACAAGTTGTAGATCAGAAAAGAATTTTATGGTTTTAAGAATTTTATGGTTATAAGTATAAACTTTGAGAGCAGAAATATCTGTCCCCGCGGCGCATTCTACCTCAAGCAAATACGGCAACTAATGAGCACTGAGTCAAACTTTTATTTCAGCTTGGTAAGAACACAGTCTAAACGTTAATTGTCTTATTGTATGTATTATGGGTACCATGAGACTTCAGTGTTATCCTGAATTTGCACCTATAGCTTAATAGAGTGATATGCCGAGCCATTTACCTGAGTATCACTAACCTGACGGAGCTGATTTCCAATTACATCAATGATAAAATATAATTTCCAGGGCAGTTCCAATGAGTGAACACAAACAAAAGACTAATGGAGATATCCTGTAGTAGCTTGATCATTGTTTTCACAACTTGATGAAACACTGTCCCTGTAGACAGGGTTTGTGATGATGTCATACTTAAAACCATAAATGAAAAATGTCTACTTAAAAAAATTGCCTATAATTTGGTAACTTTTCCTACATATATTAGTCTGAATCTAATGAGAATAAGATGAACAAAACATGCGTGGAATAAAATCAAAACCATGCTTGGTGCCCACATCACTCTAATATGGTAATGTTTTCATGAAATTTATATACCAAGTTTGTTAATTGAGATTTGCCTGCTAATCACATCATTGAACTTGGAGTTTTGCAGATCTACACTTGCAACAAACAACAAACAATAATTTAAAATCTGAACTTTGCCTATCATGTTGACAACGTCAAACTTTGAATGGCTTTTAAGGACGGGAATATTTTGAGTGGTTCAATATTGTGACTGTATTGCTAGTTTGACTGTTAACCCTTTGAGTTCAAAAGTCAATTTTTATCACCTTTATAAAATATACACTAGTCAACTTTTTTCAGAACTTTTCCCAAATTTTGATAAGAACCTGTAGCAAATGAAATGTGATGTCCGTTTGGTCTAAAATTATCAAAAAACTTACAGAAAAATTCATAAAAATTGGTAAAATGTTGCACTAAAATTTTGGCGAGCAAAAAAATACAGCATTCAAAGGGTTAAACCTTAACATAACTTTTAGTATATTACGCTCAATACGAGCTCAGGACTGCAAAACTTTAAAAGCACATTTGGTGAAGTTAAGGTCATTAATCTACCATACCAATTATTAAAAAGCAAGTGAAGGTTATAGGAAAATTTTGGGATCAATTTCATATATTTTCTGAATATTATGTGATATGAAATTATCTAACAGTAGAATATGTTCCAAACTCTTTGCAAAGAATAGAAATATGAAAGAACAAGTTGAATGATGCTCAAACAATATGGTTAACAACAATGGCTAGATGAATCAAAATGTGTGTGTGTACTGTCTATAGTTTGCAGTTCATAGCAGTAGCTAAATTTCGTTTTCAGGAAGAAACACCTGTTTTGCTGATAAAGAGAAAATATGAAAAACGTTTGATATAAGAGTATTAAGGCCATATATCTAACCATATCAGAAAGTGAGTGATATTCTCGCTCATCAGTATAGCACTCTTTGCCGACTTTATTCTGATCAATTTGGTTGTTTCAGAAAGACAGCTGTTGACCTCGTCTAACTGTCTATTGAGTTATGCTGGAACTGTTGGGCATTGCAACATAATTTACACACCTGGCAATTCTGTGCAATAAGACACTCTCTCACAAGCACAAGCAGTGTGTTGGTAAATCTCACTATCACAGGCTGTCATGTCCTTTGATTAGTAATGCAAGCGTCAGATCCGGTCACAAGTGATAGTTCCAACATGATCACTACAAAAGTTGTACAAAAACAAAATATGCTTCTTTTAGCCATTTTATTTTTTGTTTATTTTATTCTTTCCGTCATCCAGCGTACAGGCGATAACCCAATAACAGGATGAAGAACTCTTCATTGCTTAAACCTGAGTCTTACCTTAAGTGATTTTTTTGAGTTGGATCAGTAAAAAGTGAACCGAGAAAGATGCAGTGAGTAAAGTACCCTGCTGGAAGAAACAACACCGTGCTTGCAGCTCAGTCTCCAACTCACCATCCTCTGTTTAATACTCAGTCTGGCACACTGGCCATACCAGATGGTCTCAAACTCCACATCCTTCCATTGTGAGTCTGTTACAACAAGACTACACCACAAAGGCATTCAGTTTACGACAGAGTAATGATGAAGAAGCTATGAAAATTGGAAAGCGTAAGCATTAAATGATCCTTTTAAAGAACAGATAAGTATGTGTGTGAGTGAGTCGATCTGACGTTGCCTAATTGAATAACAGGTTGCAGAAGATACTTACAGAACAACTACAGGAAACATTACAGATACATATACTGTCAGTTTAAGATTCACCACAGCCCTTCTAATCAATCTCTTTTCAGATGAGCTGTTGCTTATCACACACTCTCATATATTGAATAAATTGAACTGACCGACACGAGGGAATTTTGTAACTCACTAAATATCACACATTGAATTTCCATCCGAGAATGCTAAAAATGTGTAGGAATATACACACTTCAGAATGTAAGACCCTGTATATCTGACTTTCTCGATTTTGTCACTTGAAAATCTTTTTCTCCAGTGATGTGAATAGTCTTGTACCTTATGTCAGCTCATACGGTCCAAAAATGTGCAGTAATGTTTTAGTGTTACGTTTTACCGGTTTCCAGCGATGTTATCATACTTTTTATATACCCGTATCAATTAATAGTGGAGAAGAGGTTACTACAGTAGTTGAAAATGGAAAACTGACATATCAATGACAGAAATCAAATTTTTGAGTGAAAGGAGGGAAATTTTTTTCATGCAAATTTGGTGGATGTACATCACTGAATCTTCATTACTTTAGAAAGTTAAAATGCAGGATAAGAGACAACCTTATATTGAGGAGTGATATGATCACATATTACGCACTCTACAAAATTGAAATATGTACATATGCCGTGAACATTTTATGACCAATGCATTCTGGTTGTAACTATCTCCTTCAATCAATTAGACATAGCCGCAGCTTGCAAAAATCCCCATGAACACCACAGTCTTCATGTTACAAAATCATCCACTTGCTTGACGGCTTGGGGAATTTTTTTGGCTTACACAATTACTGCAATGTTGCCATGGCAACTGCACCGACCTAATTTCAATCTACAGATCAAATTATCTGTAAGTCTATGTGCAGGAGTGACTAGAACAGGTAATTTACCTGTGGGTAAGAATTTTTTTTTTCTATATGAGAAGAGTCCTGGTACAAATCTTATTACCATAAATACATTATACTGAATGTTCAGGGTCCGTGCTATTACGTTGTTTCGCAAAATCTGAAATTGTATGTTATACATGTAGTCTAGAAAATTGAGCGACTTGATTAATTATTCATGCCGCTATATCTCATCTTGTATATTCCCGGTATTAATCAATATTTCAAGCACTGTAATTTCTTCTTCTTGTGTTCTGTACAAATTACACCGAAAATGTACTAGGATTATTAAAATTTATTGCCGGTATTTATCCATATTCTACCGTAGATCGTGAAAAGTTTGCAGTCAAATTAAACATGACGATTGGTAATATAAAACATTCTAGTGTTGAGGCTTTGGAGCCATTCGTCACGGTGCCAGTTACACACTTATAGCTTCATAGGTTCAATACCACTGATAGTGTACCAGGGGAAATCTTTCTCTGAGATACGTACAACAGGTGGTTGTTGAATGTTCTTTTCCTTCACATTGTTAATACGACAATTTTGTCGTTACAGAAAAAAAGAGTTAATTTACTGCCATAAAGTGAAGATTATATGATTTGTTTGATCTCTAGTTATAAATTTGAAATGCAATCGCTCATTTTATTGATTTGCCGAAGTCATTCAAACTTAAGAGTTTTTTGTAGAGGTTTGGGTAGCGAGTATGTTAAGCTATGTGGTATGATTTGGTGACTGCAGATCATAAGAGCTGATGCATAAGAAACATAATTTCTTTGTTGAGAGGAGGGAGGGGTCAGACCTCAATTCGCTAAATTCATGTGCCAAAAAATGCAATAAGGAATTTGTAAATTGTAGTTGTTCCGAAACCACTTTAGCAGTAAGGACTTTTTTGTTTTTCTTTTTTTTTCTTTTTTTTTGGGGGGGGGGGGTCAGCATATAGGTTTCTCATTTGTCACCTTTACTGATTGACAGTCCCTTTCCACAGTAATATCTCTGTTTTTTTCCCAATATAATTACCTTTGGTAAAAATTTACCTTGGTATCATATTCTTTGCATCAATGAATATTTTTTAAGGGAATTGAAACTGAGAAAGAATATGTAGAAAGAACTTAGGCATAAATTCTGCCAGCAAGGCCCTAACACATAACTTTGAGATGTTAAGAGAGGAGAGTATCTTTCTTTAAGAAATTGGTTATTCGACTGGAGATGTATTGATTGAGTGTCAATACATTACAATATATCCTACTCAGAAAAAAGTTCAAAATATCGTGGGGCTGACTGGCGACACCCTGGACTACAAAAAATGCAAGCTGACAATGTGGTAAATGGATTTTGTTTGCAGATTATTATTCCAAGATGTTGTCTATAACACCTGTACATACTTGAGATAGTAAGAAGAGGAAAAAGCAATGACATCATCCTTTTTGAGAAACAGTGACAATTTTCCACTGCATACCAGTACAGTGAACATATTTAGATGAATTATTATTCAATTTTAGCCTGATATCCATGCTGGCTATCAACTGATTTTTACTAGTTTACTACAGTGCTAGGTATTTTAGCATTAATTGATACAAATTCTGTATTATATATCAGTTTGTATTCTCAGGCAAAACCTGTCGGTTTGAAAGTTGTTTGCTGTTTTTCATTTGATTGGGAAAACAACATAAGAATTAATGATGTAAAGCAAATCATTAAAGAACCACATGAAATAGTCGCGGCGGGGGGAGAAAGCTTTTGATGTATTTATAGTCTGCTATATATGAATCACAAGCTTTTTTAAATTCCACACTGGTAAAACCACTGCATCAAACATGTTGACATACTTACCAAACGCTCTCCTTGTAGTGTACACACATTAAAATCAGAAAACTCCAAAACTTTGTTAAACTTTGAGTAAATCCTAAAAACTGAGTAAAACTACTTGATTCTTTTTAGGAGTCTAAGTGTCCCTGATCGCGTACTGTCTCCATATAAGACTTTTAGTCACTATTGTTGGGATGAATTTACGCATAATACTTGAAATTGAGATATAAAATCCTCTTTCCCTAAATGCTAAGAGTTTTTATTTGTTGTGTGGGTGTTTCAATTATCCACAGCCCAGACATGTGTTGATCTTAAAGTTTTTTATAAACTTTAAACCCAGATAAAACCGTGGATACAGTGACTTTTCAATAAACACAGACTGAAATTGCAAAAATTCAGTTCGTTAAAACTACATCATTTATTTAGTAGGAAAAAATGACTCCATAATTGAGATGTATGAGTGACCATTAATCAATACTGACATTTACAGCCTAGCATTTGTAACTAAAACTGACCAACACGTACCTTTCGGTGTAAATTGCCATAACCTTTGACCTTTAGCTATTATAGATTTCATAGAATTGACTGGAGTCTAGACATGGGTTCGTCATGTGTCAGAGAACACTCAAATCACCCTACACTTATAAGGCAAACCGAATATATTACGTGCTAAAACAAAATTAACTTGGAGAGTTGCCATCAGTGTTTTAAATTTTACAATCATTTCTCACCACCAATACAAGAGTAAAACCCTAAGCCTTGACATTCTCATTTTCGGGGAGAACTATTTCATTTCGGAATGGAGTGGAGGAAGATAATTGGGGAAAAATTGTTGTTGGCGGGTGAAATTAAAGGAAATAATATGATCATGTAAAATATCATTTGGATTAAGAAAAAAATTGTTCAAGCAGATTTGAATTGCCTTTGCTTATGCATAATGAGTTTTGTTTGTTATGTGTACTATGGCAGGGCTTGAAATTTACTTTTTTCCCTGGTAGTCCACTTGGCATACCATTTTCTGAAGTCGGTAGCCCAGTGACAATGGCTGGTAGCCCTTACATTTGTAGTTTAGGGATACTAGTATTTTTTCTCTTAACAAGGCAAGACCTATTTTTTAAGATTCTGCCAATGAAGTGAATTTTCTAGTCATTTGTCATACTTGCACACCTTTAATACTAAAAAGAAACAGATAATAAGTCAGAGAGGACAACAGTGACATTCAAAAATTTGGTGACCTATTGACAAATTGTGTTATACTCAGAGTTCGAAGCAAATTTTGATAGTCGCAATGAAAACAACTTTCTCTAAGCATATGAGACATACTATAGCAGTTACAGCAGTACCTAGCATGGGCTTCCTGTGCAAGGGAGGAGACATTATGATCAAAATGTAGTGAAAATACATTTTCATATGGCCATTATTTCCTGTACCTGTGATCCAAGTACATCAGTTCAGGCAATTTGAAATTTTGTTGCAAATTCCATTGCACTGTCATCTTTGTAATTTGTGTAACAAAGTCATAGTCTAGCCTTTCTGTGTCCAGCTGGGTTTGACTGCATTCAGCTCATCCCAAAGTGATGGACATAGCACGCCAAGTACTAACTGTATTTTATGTCCCAGGCTTTGGTGTGTGGGCTACCATTTCATGGAGTTTGGTAGCCCGAGGAAAAATTTAGTAGTCTGTGGATGCGGGAA